>NW_009937673.1:67935-90948 GCF_000696875.1 Nestor notabilis
CTATCCCTGGCAGTGCTCAAGGCCAGGTTGGATGGGGCTTGGAGCAACGTGGTCTAGTGGAAGGTGTCCCTGCCTGTGCCAGGGGGTTGGAACTGGATGAGCTTTAAGCTTCCTTCCAACCCAAAGTAGTCTGTGATTCTGTGATTCCATGATAAGCATGACCAGCTTCTGTTTGCGACGATGCAGTGTAATACCAGCTTAACATTGCTGCTGTGGTGGATAAGCATATACGGAGAAAAAGTATGTGTTTTGCCAGACAATACTGTCAGTTTCTAAATAGTCATAGAATCATAGAATAGTTAGGGTTGGAAAGGACCTTAAGATCGTCTAGTTCCAACCCCCCTGCCATGAGCAGGGACACCACACACTAAACTATGTCGCCCAAGGCTCTGTCCAACCTGGCCTTGAACACCGCCAGGGATGAAGCATTCACAACTTCCTTGGGCAACCTATTCCAGTGCCTCACCACGCTCACTGTGAAGAACTTCTTCCTTAATGAATTTCCATGCAAGATTAATTGAAGGTGTTAAGGTTACTGACATAAATGAAATGCTGACCTGATTGTGCTTACACCTTTTGATAAAATCACTGCCACAAATACATGAGATTTAAAAAGGAAAATAAAACAACCTAACCAGCATTGGATGAAATTCTTTTTAAACATTAGCCAAAATTTACTGTCATATGCACCCTTTACACCCAAAAACTGTGTTGAAATGAAACTTCTGTGCAGCTGTTTTTTAAATCTGTACTTTGAAAAGACAAATTCTGCTCTGTTGTATTAAGAAACCTGACAGCTTACCAGAGACTGGCTGTCAGTGCTTCACGCACAACATTAGCAGATTTTTTACTTCAATCAAAGGTATTCTCGGGACATTTGAGGATGGAATAGTTACCACCAATCTTTTGAGCACCCCAATAATTATAACCCCTTACTGAGGGTTCAAAGGCCTGTAACAGGCACTGGTTTTGAGTAATGGGAATACAGAAGATGTAGGTAAGGGCAGAAAACTTCAGCTTGTTCTCCAGTTTTTGCTGCAACTCTTTAGACATGCTGCCCTGCCCATAAACGTGTACTTCTCCTGCAGAACAAAGGCTAGTACCACAGCCTAGTGGCAAACACTTCATTTTCCATCCTCTCTCTTGGAAAGTGGTTTTACAGAAAATAGACTTCCACTATTTCTCAAGGATCAGTTCTTTTGGAAAGACTTCACAAAGACAAAACTTTCACACTCTGGCTACTTCCACCAGCTCCCTGGTGCAAGCACCACCAGTATGCAAGCAGACCCAGTCTGCCAAGGGGTGCAAGGATGGCCTAAAGCCACAGCAGATGCATAACTGACTCATCTCTTGCCCCTCGGCCACGGCATAGTATCATTACTTTATATTCTTTATTGACTTTTCAAAGTTGTTAAAGTGTATAAAGTATTTAAACGGCCAGGTTTTCCCTAAGCTTCATCGAGGATATTTAAAACAGAAGATACTGTTGAGACATAGTGTATTTGATTGGACCTAGGTTTTGCTGCCAGACACAGAAAGTGCATGAATGGAAAAATAAACTTTACAGTAGTTCAGCAGAATCATCTCAGCTTCTTTGGGGAATGTGAGGCCACTTAAAAATAAACACTGTAATCATCAACAGGTTTTTATTTCCCTCCTTCTTTTTATGTTCATCTATCTTTAATCCGTCTCAACTGACTCCAGCCCTTCCAGATGGAGCACTGCACTCAACATTTTCATTTGTGCCTAATTTAGTCAGACATATACAAAAATACAAGGCTGAAGTCAGATCTCATTTACACTAGTGTAAATGTGTAGCTGGATTTGGAACAGCTGTAAAGACACCAGTTGAGTTATTCTGGATGTACAGTGGTGTTACCACGTCTGTTACATCAGTGTTACTATCTCTTGAAACATACAGTATTTGAAATATGCAAGGCTTAATATAAATACCTGCAGAAACAATTAACTATTTAAAAGGCAGCTGGTGTTTTTCCATGATATAAACGAGAACCTTTAATACTAAATGCCATATTCAAAATACTTGAGAAATATGATGTACAGAGGAACATATATATTTTACAGAATCTTTTGTCACAAAATCTTATTATGGAAAGAATGGCAGCTGAAAGGAATTAAACTTTGCATACATTTTAGTGCATTATCTGTCTTCCAAAAGATCCCAAAGAGATTCTGAAATTAAATGTTTAAGGACTGCTTCACAGATTGTTGAAATGCAGCTATCCTGGGGTGAATGAACCATCAGTGCTAGCCAATGAAGTTTTCAGGGGCAGAAATGACATGCACCTCAGACAAATAGAACTGTAACACATGATATAAGTTACTTGGAATAGAATTTTTCCTAGACCATGGGGCAAACACCTTCACCCTTAACCACGTGCCAGGGGGTCTCTGTTGACCACAATATTTTGCTCTTCCATTCCATCTGAAACAGAGCCCCTCCAGCAGCACTGAACTGGTGTACTACTGACTCAGCAGTGAAAATGCCACCCACTGAGGCAAGAACACCACTTCCTTCAGCACCTGGGTTTTCTTTGGAGGTTTCCCATAAAAATCTCGAGTGTATCAATGTTCTGAACAGATTTTTTGTTTTTGTGTTTTTCCCAGAATTTAAACATTTATTTTACATCAGATCAAATTACAGGGAATTACAAAAAAAGAGGTACCAATATGTCAATAAGCGAATGTTGCTGAATAGCAGTTCTTTTAAAAGGAAAAAGAACATTCCTTTTTATTTTTATAGTACCATAATTGTTTTATCTATTGGTAAAAATGCAAAAATCAATATATTTTTCAAAAATGGTGAATTATAATAGAGGTTAGATCTCTGAAACTTTAGTCTCCTGTTTCATTCAGATGAAGGCCTTAAATAGCACAAAGCAATAACCATCAACTCACTGTTCTGCTGAAAGAGTCAAGGAAAGAGAAGGAAGTCTCTCCCCTAAATCTGGAGTGAGCAAGCACTATTTGAGAAGAAAAACTGGCCCATAATTTTAAGTACAAAATAGTGGATTGAAATGATGCAGACTTAAATACACAATTTGAGATTTTTTTTTTCTGTTAGACCAACAATATCTATAAATTCTGTTATTTACCAGAAACATTTGTGCAAACTGCATGTATCTTTAAACAGCTGCTAAAATCCCTAGAGTATGGTATACATTTGTCTGCTTACCAAAGCGTCATCTACTAGAAACAAAGAACTGGGTTTTGTTTTCCCATGGAAAATCCTACAGGAGTGAAAAGATTCAGACACAAACTTTGCAAGTGGAAACTTGCAGGTAACCCTACACTAGCCAAAAAACAAGTGAGAGAGTACACTCAGGAGTTGTATGGAGGAGCTGGATGGAACTCCAGAACCGTGTGATTATCCTAGAAAGCTAGTCTGCTTTCCTGAAGCAAAACTTCTTCAAAAGCCTATGTCACTCTGCTCTTTCCTTGAGAGGTGTAAGTGCTTCTTCCAATGTGAAGAACCAGAAATCACAGAATTAGCAAAAAAGTGGTCAGATCTTGGAAAGATTTTTGAGAATTTAGGAAGCTTTCCACTCAGGAAGTTCTCAATTTCCATTACTGCAATCTGTGCCATCAAGAAGGCAAAAGATTATCCTCTTTATATAAGGTTAACCAAGGGTTGAGCTAATACGGTATACCCCAAGAAGCTGCAGTTTAACTTCCCCTTCTGTTAGTATCTTCATAGATTAATAGAGCCATAGAATGGTTCGGGTTGGAAGGGACCATAAAGCTCATCCAGTTCCAACCCCCTGGCACGGGCAGGGACACCTTCCACTAGACCAGGTTGCTCCAAGCCCTGTCCAGCCTGGCCTTGAGCACTGCCAGGGATGGGGCAGCCACAGCTTCTCTGGGCAACCTGTGCCAGCGCCTCATCACCCTCACAGGGAAGAACTTCTGCCTAAGAGCTCATCTCAGTCTCCCCTCGGTCAGGTTAAAGCCATTCCCCTTGTTCTGTCCCTACAGGCCCTCGTCCAAAGCCCCTCTCCAGCCTTCTTGTATCCCCTTTTGGTACTGGAAGACTGCTACAAGGTCTCCCCTGCATGGGATTTTGCATCTTCCTGCCTGGGTTTTGTTAATTCAGTTTTCTATAATTCTTCCTCTGTAAAAAGTTGAATGACAGTAAGTCCAGTGTAATTGGGGTGCTGTAGGAAGGAAACATCCAAACTGTGATATACTCAGTAAGGAGTCTGAATTTAATACAGACAGACCTTCACATCCACCTTCAAAAGCTGGCTTATACACTGCCCTCTGTAGCTTTGTGAACAGATGCTAAGTTAGATCAACAACACAATGGTCAGTTTCAGTGCTCTGTCTGGGAATGAAGAAAACTTGATAAATGGAGCAATTTCTAGTTCTTATCACTGCTGGAGAAAGCAGGAGTGGCAGACGTGAACTCAAGATCTAGTCAGAAGTTTGATCAGAACTGAGGGCAGATTTTACAGAGATACTAGAAGAATCATGGCTGAGAAGGTAAAATAGAAAAGATAAATCTTCATTCAGAAACTAAGCGTCTTCTTTGAAAATTTCAGCTTTTTTTCAGAAACTGCTAAAACATATTTTAAATGTTAGGGTTTTTCATCGTAAAACTGGATTTCTTTTTTTGGAAAAAATTACAGGTTTGTAAAGAAGAATTGGTATATTGGCCTGCCAAAGCCCTACTGAGATCTTCAAACCTTTAATCATACGGTGTTTCCACACAGAGAATTCTGTGGGTTACAGAAGATGTTTCTGCTTGGGTCGCCTAATTCTGCAGGAGAGCTGGACAAATGGAGGAAGATTTCAGCCTATTTCATTTCTTCCACAGCTTGGTAGATGTGTGCATGAAGGATGCTGTGAACATGTGTACCATCTCACTTGGTGAAGACTTAGCTATGGGCCCTGACCGGCTTTGGCGGCTCTCGGTGTTGCAGGATAAATCACCACGCAGGGGTGCCCGCTCTGCCCTGCCACGTGGGATTACTCATCCCGTACCAGAGCTGTGGAGGTGGAGCGGCCAAGGGGTGGGCATGCATTCCCTTCCTCTGACTCTGCTGCGAAGCTGGTAACCTCCAGTGCAGGAAAGGCAATAAATAGTTTGGGGGTACTCATATCTCCAGATATACTGCAGCTGTTTGCTCAGTCAGAGCCTCACAGAGACATCGTACATATGAGAAAGGGATTTTTTGTCATTGTGAATCCCAAATACAGAGCAGCCTGAAGGACTGTGTTTTAAAGAACTGATGTCCCTGGTGATTTCACAGTGTTCGGCAGCACAGATGCAGGTAGTGTATTTGGGATTGTGTTCCTGAGAAACAGATAGATCTTCATTGACTTCTAGCTACCTAAGAAAAATGTTCAGAAGCCAGTAACACTCCATTTGTGTACAAGGAAGAACCATACAGGTTCCTTACCTAATGAGAAGCTGAAATCCACCAGTGCACAAGCATTATTCCCAGCCCCAAAATCCTGCCATGCTGGAGGCTTGGAGAAACTACAGACAAAACCTGAAAAAATTATGCTGAGATAGAACAGCAGGATTTCCTATCTACATTATTGTGGCAAAAACACTGAACTCATTTACTTATTCCATTATCTTGAATATCTTCTAAACCATTTGCAGCCACAAGCCTGCTGCCGCAGTAGCAAGAGCACTTTCCTAAGCTCTGCAGAACATTTACCGTGCAAAAAAACAATCTAGAGGAAAAGTAAAGAGTATTACATGTAATGATAAAGGAATAATTCATGTTGCTTACCATATATTTTGTTTGAATAAGAAAATTCAATCTTAAAGTCAATCAGAAGGTGACTGTGACAAAGAAACCAGAGGTTGTGCTAAGATTGAAGAAATTATTACCTCAAAATACATGTGGCTTCTTTGCCTTTTACTACTGGTATATTAAAATCAGAGATCTGGCAAAGAGATCCTGGCTGTTTTCAACGGGCCCACACTTTCATACAGCACTTAGGGTGGCAAAAGGGACCAGAGATGTCCTAAGTAACCAAAATTTCAGTGAAAATGAGTAATGCTACAAGATCCTTTCTGTGAGAGGCCAATAAGTATAGAAGTAATGAGCATATAAGAATTTCTCCAGTTCAGAAGTGCACAACCTTGTTCCTAGTGTCTGCTGAGAGGTTCACAGTCCTGATGTTTGCCTGGAATTTCTCAGCAATGGGAAACTTTCAAATAAATGGCAGCAAAGCTTACTTACATTGATTTCAAAGTTTGGCAGGATTCCTGTTTCTGCCTGGGGTATGCTAGATCACAAGACCCCAGAACAAAATAGAGGTAGCGGGAATGGATGAGTACTTCTTTTATCCCTGCCACTGAATCGGTAGTGGGGATCAGTAGGAAGCAGCCTTAACTGCAGAATGTTTAGTAAGCTTTTTTGCTCCATCACTCCGTGACGGAGGAGGTGGAATTAAGAACATTTCTGCCATGAAAAGGACTGTACAGAAGGAGTGGGAGGATTTCTCCAACTCCTTAATGGGAAGGGAATGAAAAATGTAGTCTGTGGGAGAGGCAAGAGAGGTTTCTATAACCCCTGGGGATTCAGTATTTCACCTCAAGTCCAAGCCCTGAAGCATCTTACTTCTGTTCAGGCTACAATTGTGAATACAAGTGGGCATTACTATTAGGTGAGTTCAGACCTACTAAACAAACTTCTTATAACTGACACAAGTCAAATCAGAATTGTTAAATATAGTTATCTGTGGAGGTCCTAACAATTCCAGGGTTCTGCTAATGAAACCAATTAGGCAGAACCTGCTATACCTGCCAGCATTTGAAAGGTATAAATGAAGACATCTGTGGGACAGAGAAACGAAAGCACACCTTTCTGAGCACCCTTTGGATGCATTTTTTAAAGTGTCAGGGTAGGATAATGGTCAACAAGGAGTGTTGTCTCTTAGCCACATTGCTTTGAGCTTACACTGAAACCATAAAGAGGAGTCCACACCCCGCAGCAATTCCCTTGCTACTAGAAAGGGCCTTGTGACAGGAAAGAGCTATGGAATAGGTCCAATAAAGGATTTAGGGATATAGAAAGCTCGATTTGGCAATACTTACTATTTAGGCACCTGACCTCCAGAATGGAATTCACACTGTGTCAGGATCTGAGACTCCCTATGCAGGGCACCAGAAGAATTTGGTGCTACAGAACAAGATTCAAACCCAGCAGCATGGGATGAAGTTGTGAGTGACCCAGACCAAGCAAATGAGGTTTTGGAAATCCTATCCGTCACCAGAAGTTATACTGTTTACTCAGGGCTGCAGAGACACTGTCACCCCCAAAGCCCTGCTGGGCATTCAGACATTGACTCAGGCTTACTGTCCCCTCCTACAGCTAATCTTCAAAGACTTGAAGAAGAGTCACTTTTCTCTTTTAAGAAAAAGCTGCTGTTGCAGATTTTCTGTATAAATAGTAGTTAGAAACTGCTACAAAACTGGAAACACAGGTTCTGTTTCTTTAGTCTGAATGGGCTGAAATCTATTGTGTCCCATTATATCCGTATAAGGGATAGGATTTACCTACCTTCCCAAGCTCTACACAGTTCTAGATAGGTCAAACTTCTGCACTTCCCTGTAATATTTTGCTTTTGTGTTATAACAAGTACAACATTTGTTGGGTCAGAGCAACAGAAATCAATGGGGGACAGAGTTTTGTGGCTTGTTACAGCATTTTTTTCTTTGGGGGAAGAGTCCATTGAAATCTGATTTCTGCAGCAGAGCTGCTGCTTGCATTTTAAGTTGAACAGACTTTCAAAAAAAATGCAGAAAGAATCCTTTAAGAAAGGAATTAAACTGAAGCCTCTGTGCCTTTGATGGCACAGAAACACCAGCAATATTTTCTGATTTTAGTTTGTGAAAAGCTTGACAGTATTAGGAATTCATTGCCAGGGTTATTTTGTTCACGGAGGACTGAGAGTTCCCAGATCTTTCGGGGCTTAAACTGGGAAAAGACTCTCCATTTTGGCCCAGACTGTGTTAATGCTTAGTAAGCACAGTACAGGCCCCTAAGAGTCTTCAGGATCAAATAACGAGATCCCTCACAAAGTTCATATGCCTCTAGACTAGGCTTTTGGATAAGAGACCTTAGCTGCAATATTTTAAAGTTTGTGTTTAGTCACTTCTGTGAAATACTTTCAGATATAGGTTGGAAAGTACTAGGCATAATTAAGAATTTTTATTCATGAGTTAAACAATATATGTGGGTTGTGTGAAAATTTATATCTGAGAAGGCAAGCTTCTTTTCACACAGGTTACAAAACACAGATTAAATGCTAAGGCACATACTGGTAAGTGCTGGAGACAAAGGTGCAAAGCTTCCATTTTACTGATATATGTTTGAACATGCTAAACTATGTAATAAACAAGCCTTGGAATACAACAATGAAAGGTAAAATTATGTGGTTTTATGTTTTCCATGTGATAGCCATGATTCTATTGCAGTAAGGTAAATATTCTTTAAATGCCATACACTCCATTAGAAGCTGCTGCTTTGTCAAGAGTTTGATCTCTTTTCCAATCAATCTACAGCAGCTGTGTGTTGTTTAAAGTACTTTTATTGACTCTTTTGTAATTTGCTTTCTTTGAACAGCCTGTGTGCTGTAACATTTGATCAAAGAAATAAATGTATACTTTAACAACCCAAAGTAAAGTGCATGCACATTTTTATACTCTGCAGTATAAAATGTAATTATAGTTGTCTACAGACCATGTAGAATGATATAAATAAATGAGTTTGAGATTTTTGTTTTAATGCAAGCCTATCCAATACGTATTTTTCCCTTTAACACCACTGTCTATAGTGCAAAAACATTAATGAACAGTTTAGAACACAGACGACGCAACTTCTTTTAACAGACGTTTTTACCCCTAACCATATATAAAAACACATAGCGAAATCAAGTAAGGAAAACACAACAACCTAAAATTACGTATTTATAAATTACTGCATAAAATAAAGACATTGATTAAAACTCTGGTTTAAAGTCTCATTTTTAATTCAAAAACAATGGCTATTTAAGATTTAACTACATTCAGCAGTTCTGGACTATGGATATTAATTCACAGCTGACTGCTATACTTGTGATTATTAAAAATGTAGAACAATAAAGCACATGTGTCTGAGATTTCATAGCCCTGCAAATTTGGTAATTTACAGTTATTTCAATTGTATTTTATATAAACAAACACATAGAGGCCTCCCTGAATTCAGGGCAAATGGATCCTAATCAATATGAACTACATAATACATAAAGGATGGATGCAAATTTTATAGTACACAAATAAATAATTTATACCTTCTTACTGTAACAAGGAAGAAAGTCAGCATATTTTGAAGTTTAACAGAACTTCTGTCAGAACTATGAAAACTGTGGTAAGGCATCTCAAGAACAGATAACTGCAATCTACGTGCAGTCCAGGGAAGCAGAGGTGTGGAGATATTTTGCTTCAGACAGAACAGAAGGGTGAGGTGCTCTGAGCAAAGCATTTAAACACCAGCTCCCTAGCAGGTGAAGCAGGCAAAAAGCCAGGAACAGGCTCACTTTTTGTACCCCCATACTCTCTGGTGATGAAGCTCCTCATGCACGGTGCCCTTGCTACACAGGGAAGAGGGTTCGCTTACTGCCAACTCCCTGTGGCGTGGAAGGGAAGTGAGGGTTTTTACTTCTCAGTATAGATACATAAATACTGCTAATGGTATGAACTGTTTAGGTCCCAATTCTGCCACCATTAGTGACACTGGAACTGCTTCAGAAATAAAGCTATGGTTCTGCCCATATTTGCAGGAGCATTTAACTTCCTTTTTGTGAATAGTTTCACTGTCTGAAACAGGACTTCTATGAATCTTTGTAGAAATAAGACCTATTCTAGTATTGCTTACTACAGATGTGATAGAATCCATAGAAATTGGCGTCTGTGCTAAGAACTATGACCAGCAAGTTTTAAAGTTAGAAGGCTCGCATTGATCACTCTAGGCTTTAAATCAGGGCTTAATTTAACCTCAATAATGGACTTTACATATCAGAGTTTTTTGACTTTTGATAGTGTATGGCTCTTTTTACCTAATACAACTATGAGCAGTGGCTAAGGGCGCACATCTGGAAACACACATTAAAAAAAACCCCAGCTTTGCTCATGTGTAAGCATATGAAGAACTATGCATCACTTGCTAATTTTGCTAGAAATCCAGTGCTGCATCATCTTCAACTCTGGTTTGACAAAGAACAGTTGACAGCTTGTGGGAACCCAATAAAAATGTCTTGGGGGAAAAGGGGGCAAGGTCAATAGTCTGCATTAAAGGTAGTAGTGAAGTAAGAGAAGTTGTGGTATTGCTACACTTGTGATTATTACTACTGTGGTGGTAATACCCAGGTAAATAACCACATTTTGTATTTACCTTATGGAGCAGGGATGTCTCAATAATGAAAATGAAAAATGGGTTTGCTCACAAAAGCCTTTGCGTCTGGAATGCAGCTATAAGCAGCTCACTATCTAGGTTGAAAATGGTAATGCAGACTAGTATGTCCTATTTTTCCATGCTTGCAGTGAAGATACAATACGGGAATTCAGCCTTGGTAATTACTAATACACGACACAGACACAATTACACCCTGTGTACTGCATAAAGGAATCACTTGTGGTCTGCCTCCGTTACAAAGAGCAGTAGGGGGCCAACATGCAAGAAGACAAAATGCTTTACAAGGAGGAAGGAGACCAGAAGAGTGGATGTACCCAAATACAAGGACCTTGATTCTTTTTGGAGTGATTTAAGTCCCTTTCCATCAATTATCGTCCTTTGTCTCCAAAGTCTTATCACAAGCAGCATTACAGGAACTGAACAAAACAATACTCAGGCTCAAATAACCCTGTGAACTGTGCTGACATTTCCACACCCTGTTGCTGTGTTTGACCAGGTTACTCAGATCTAGAAAAATACAAAAATAAACCCAACTAAAACAAAAAAAATCCATTCAGAACAACAACAAACATTCCTGTTTTAAATAACATGCTCAACCCTTCCTGGTGTCTTTTCTCCTGTTTAGTATTACGGATACCTCTCACTGCAATACCACAATGGTGATGTGATATAAAAACCTCTGTAGCACAAAACAAGACTGACTTTCTTTCATATGATAGCTTTTCAAATGAAAAGTTCCTGCTTTGAGGGGTTCTCAACAAGTTTATTTTAAAGCTAATTAGAACCAGCCCCTTGCCATTCCCATCTCCTCTCTACTTATGGTGAAATTTGAGTTTCAGATAAATGAAGAATTATAAATAAAAGACTTTAGTTATGTATATGCAGAAGTGCTCTGCAGCTGAAGTTTGATTTCTTAGTGAAATACAACCAACTGCCTACTCATTCACTTTTACTGCTCAAAATCAGAGTAATACGTTTTTCTTTCTTACTGGCATATGAAGTTTTGAGAGCACAATTTTAAATATGAAATCAATTGAAAGTATCTATTTTTTTCATTCATTCACACTAGATATGTGACATTTCATGGTAATTCTTGACAGAACATTGCAGTCATTGCTCATCTGGAAATAAATTAAAAAACGTGGAAAGTAAAAAAAAAAACCCAAAACAAGGACCTTCAGAAAGTCAGCTATTTCTGACAGTAAGTTAGCTTCTGTGAAACAAAGCCTTGTCTTTCAGAAAGTGTTTACGATCTATGAGTTAAAAAAAAAATATATCCTTGGGCTAAAATGTTTATTGGCACCTAGAAGTCTGAAGAGAGCAAGTCAGGCCTGCGGTTTTTTGACGGCACTTTATCATCGCCTGCATTCTCAGAGGGATCTGTGAATGAATAGAGCTGGATTACTCAGCCTTCTATTCCACGCCTATTCTTCTCCATTTTCCTTGGCAAGACTGAGAGCCAAGTTATTTTTAGTTAGGCACTTTTCTATTTTTAGACAAATATCAGTTAAAGACATTGTTAGGAAAAACTTAAAAAAAGAAAAACTCAAAAGGGGGATGGGATGAGGCTTCCCATCTCATATTGTGAGGCAAGCCCTTCAACCTGCAACTCCAGGCGTTTCAGCTGCTTCCAATCTTGGAAAAATAAAGAAAATTCAGAGTTCAGGGATTTAAAAATAAACCTACCCTCTGGCAAACAGACCAAAATACAACAAGCTGTTACTATGTGAAACAGTGACTACAAAAACAAAGAACATTCTCCAGTGACTAGATTGGGATAAAACTTTGGAGCTATTAAGTTATAAGAATGTTACACAGACATGTAAGATTTTTCCAGCTTCTCAGCCAGATATATCATGTTTTTGAGAAGGAAACAGTGATCTGTGAAATAGACTTTGCTCTAAGAAATAGAAACTTAAGTTCCCAGTCTGACAAAGAAAGAAACTACGAACAGGAGTTTGGAACACATATTCTGCACGTATTTTTCATCTTTGTCATCATAGCATTTTTGTAACAGTTTGTCCAAAACATTTCCTAAGCTATTAAAATATTTAAAAACTGATTGTTTATAACAAAGGTATAAAAGAAAAATAGCAAGGGAATATGACTAGTAACAAGAACTGATCCTCAGCAAGTAAAAATCACAAGCTCCAGAGGCCTCTCAAAATATACTCAAAAAAGTAAAGCTTTTGCTTTACCGTGTGTTTCAGAGAAACTAACTTTGCACCCATTTTAGTTTCCACTGTCTCTATCCTCTTTTTCCAGGTATGAAAAAACAAGCTATCAGGGGAGCTACTTCAGTTTCATTTGAGATACATTAGGATAACAAACCATGTTTCACATCAATCAAATCCTTATTGCAAATAAATCATAGTGGAAAACTTTTTCAGGTGGGTTTTTTTTTTGGTTTTGTTTGTTTGTTTGGTTGGTTGGTTTTTTTTGTGGAGAGATAGAGCACAACAAAACAAATCATTACCCAAAGGAAATTCTTTGGCTAGTTGACCCTGTCCAATCATCTCCTGGCCTGTGGAAACTGGTAATGGTAGCTATTTTTTTAACAAGCTAGTCATCAATCAATTTACAAAGGAAATCAATAATCCTATCCCCATTTTACAGGTAGGGAAACTGAAGCATTAGGAGGAAATGTGACTTGTCCAAGGTCACACAACAGTATTTGGCAAAGCTATTAATAAAATTCGAGTCTCGTGGGTCCTAGTCCAGGGCAGTATCCAATACACTGTACTGTCTTTAGATCACCCTGAATAACCTTTCTTACATCCAAGCTTACTTTCTATACTGTCCCAGATCTTCAGCCCATGGTAGCTGACACAATTCCCCTGATTTCAACAGCTGAAGAGCTGAATTGATGTGTATTTCATGTCTTGTTTATATGCAGTAGCATGTTATGATGATAAGAGAAGAAAATATACTTATTACATTAAACAAACTACAACAGTTGCCTTACTTTTCCTAAAAAGAGCACGTTTATAGAGTTGTATCAGCTTATTTACTACAAATACACAGGTAAGAGTCTTAATTGATATGAAGAGTCTTTCAGAATCTAATTAACCTCCCAGCTAGTCATTAGCTCTGTGACCTTTAGAAATAATTGACAGAAGGAATTTTTTTTTCCTCTTCATCTCATTCAGAGGGGATGCACACTAAGCGACTAATACTACGTGTGCTGTAGGACCCACAGCACACCTGTAAGAATTGATGGGATAATGCACAGTAAGTCCATTAGCAAAACAGGACTGTGGCATTCCTCTCAGGCACAAAATACTGACCATGTAGCACATCATAGGCATACACCATTTGCTGTCTGAGTGCTATTCTCATCATCTCCGAGCTGGACCAGGTTTAAAGTATGAAGTCCTTCAAGGCTATGTAGGAGATGTAGTCACATTTCATGCTTGTGTTGCTGGTCATGCTAAAAGCAATAGGATTGTTAATTCAAGCTAGTGTTTCTACAAACTTGTGAAAGTATTCATTGTTAGCTATCATGAGTTGCATGTTGTTATTATACGTATTATTTTAGAGCAAAATGCTTTTCTAATAAGCAATGACACAGACACAAAAGCAAAATTCTGAATTGCACCACCCTGTAGGGGTATTTGTTCCCTACCATCTTAATATTAAGGTCTCTAAAGATGTCTCTGTGTGTTGTAAAACAGAAAGGATGTGCAGTCTTCAGGGAGAATTTCACACGCCCACAAGCTCACTTCTTCCCCTTGGGGGAAAATGCTGTTGCAAATGGCACTCATTTCTCTTGCTAAACCTCTCTTGCTAATTTCCCTCACTGAATACAGGAGTCTACTGGGGAAGGCAAAACACTCTGCAAAGGGTCAGCAGTCACTACAGCAATGAAGATGCATGACCCCATGCAAAAAAAGTTATAAATACAATGCTAGATGCTGATTACCTATGAAGAAGAATCTACAATTTGTAAATTATTTAAATCTGACATATTATTGAAAATTAGAACTACTTTTTCTCTCCATGGCCCATCCAGCAACCCCATCACAACAGCCCTAGGATAATTAAAGTCTCCTAGAAGAGCCCAGGCTAATCCTTCGTGAAGTCTTCTGTGTCACCGAAAGCAAGAGTTTGTCCAATCTGAGTTTCTCCAAAATTACCCAATTTCTGTGAGAAAAGAGAGGGAAAAGATGATGGAGGGGCTTAAAGTGTAATGCAAAAAGAGATCTTTAACAGGCAGACTGAAGAAGTCATTGGTGAGACAAGAGGCAAAGGAGAGCACAATTTAGTGATGCTCTCAGGGACAGAAAAACAATTAGGTATTATAGGGTAACTGGCAAGAGATTAAGAAGGATGAAACTAAGCATTATCTGAAGATGAAAAGTCCCTCAGAAATGGTCAAAAGATGGTCATTGGTATAAGAAGTATAAGCATTGTTCGATGGAAACAGAATTGATGTTATCTTAGATGGAGAATCATGTTACCGTATCATTACCTTATTTTGTTACCTGTTATTGCTGTGCTGTGTCTGAAGTAGGGCCATAAATACTTTGAGGTAGGACCTGTTAGTGTGCATTAGAATACAGCAAAATTGCAAGAGTGGGTGGGTGAAAGGGCATAGCATGCTTGATATATATTCAGGTGAAATAAAAACAAACCCACAGAGTAAAACAATGTACAACTGAGAAGCCAAACAAGGATAAGGTTTTACTGGAGAAGGATATGACAGTGTATTGCAGGACCAGACATATTCCTATATGTAAAAGCCTTATATGTTAAGGACCCAGAACTCTTTCTAAGTGTGAAAAGAAAGGAATGAGAAAAAAAAGATAGTTGAAGCCCAATACCAGTAAAAGACAGAGCCAAAGGCAGATAGCAAAGGGGATATTTTGGAAAAGGAAGAGACACCAAGGTTATGGAAGAGTTTCTTCAAAGCCAAAAGACAGCTGCAAAGACTGTGCAGATGCGTGTGCATGCATGCAAGCTAGCAGTTTTAAGTAGAGAATTTTACAAAATTCAAAGAAGATTCAGTGGGTGATCAGCATAGATAATGTTGAGAACCTCAGTTAGCAAATAGGAAAATGGAAGAAGTTTGTGTTGTTCCTCTTTTTCCTCTACCAGTGATTAGTGGTATTGCAGAAGAGAACTGGTGAGCTGGATGCATTTTGGACAGAAAACAGAAGATCTGTTTAATGGGATGAATTTGAAAGGGTTGATCTATCAGGAGAACTTGAATTAATGGTAGTAACCACTACATCAGCAGAGGAATAGAAGCCAGTTGGAGAAAGAAGGACAATAAGAGCAGCAGGGTCAATGAAAATTATGGATTTAGAGCTTAAGAAGAGCTGAAAGATGAAGTGGTTAGTGATCTGTGGAGAAATGACTTATGCACACACAGACAAAGGATCAGTGTATTAGATTCAGTATTTAAGAAACAGAATCAAAACCGGGGCTTAGTGAAAACTCACTAGATGTCTGCTAAGGCCAAGACAGTATCCGATGCTTTGACGTGAAAAAAAAGTGACAAGGAGGAAGGGACAATAAGAGAGAAAACAAGCAGAATGTTTCACCTTAAATCAACAAATGCTTGACGGCTTAAGGTTGTAATTAACATTTGCAGCCAAGATGGAAATTACTTCCATGTATCCCTTCTCTGAAATATGCCTTGTACAATCTAAGGGTGATGTACTTTCTGAGCTCCTAAGCAGTGGGCTTATAGTGCTTTGGCACTGGATTCTTGTCACTCACAGTAGCGTGGCAGTGAAGTATCACTGAAACAAGTTGTGTTACATCCAGTTCTGCTTTACAGAAACAAGGAGAGGATCTGGCCTCATTTTAAAAAAATGTAAAAAAAAAAATGCGTAATGCACATGGCTTGTCTGTTGTAAAACTCTGGCATTTACTGTTACCCATTTCCTCTCTGCTGTAAGAAAATATTGCCTAGTCCTGAACAACTGTGCTGATAAAAAACAAATTCATAAGGTAAGTTTTTTTTGATAGAGCAGATAGGAACTGGATGTATTGACAAGCTCCTAAGGACAGACTGGAACACTAGTAAAAACACTACTTCTATATCAAAGATTGTGTATCAAATGCCACAGGATTTTGTAATGACAGGAAAATGTAATCCCACTTTAAAGTAAAGATTTACAAACCTTCTACTAATTATATCACGGGATTTTAAATGACATCTGCTGAATATTTTGTTGTTTGTATTTACATACAGCACTTAGAAGTTAGCATAAAGATGAATTTTTTTCCTCAGTGTCGAAGGAACCCTGAATGTTAAAATGTCACTATATCCAGCAATCAACACGTACTTTTTAACTGAAGCAAGACTGAATGAGTGACTGTGGTGTGAGTGGTGTGGTAGATGAGGACCTAAAGGCTTCAGTTTGAAGAATCCAGTTAACTCGAAACAGAAATCTCAGAAGGAACTTTTTTTTTTTTAAGAACTAATACATTTCATGAACTCCCCCCACAGATTTTCCTAAGACTGGCAATAATTGTCACTGTTGCTTAAAATGAATAAACCTTAGTGTTGAATGCAAACATTTTCACCTTCATGAGTACACAATGGTTTCTAGTTACCTGTGAATATTGTAAGTATATTTACTGTATAATAACTGAAACACGTTTAGCTGGTAGATAATTGTGGTCTAAAGAGCGGAGATATACCAAACTGCATGTTAATCAACTCAATTTTGAATGAGGCAACTGGAAAAGACCATCTCAGTTATATTAATTACATGTACATAAAATTACTACTTGTTTAAAGAAAGCATAAGCTTTTTGTTTGAATCATTAGCCAAAAGAACTCGAAGAATAACAGTAACTGCACTTTACAATTCTCTTCATGTTAGCCACTCCATTTTATATCATGACGGATGTAATCAGATCAGACACCTAATAAGCTGGGTATGACCAAATTGCTTCATTTGCAGTAACAGAACTATTAAAATTAATGCCAATGAATTTTTCTCTTGAAAAAGAGTGCAATGTTTGTTACATGTACAACACTTGGTATCTTCCAATATTTCAAGTAACAAATTATGGCTTGAAGACTCATTCCTTCAGAAATGCTAAATATATTTAAACACAGTAATTACACTGGAAATATTTGCTTAATAAAATTAACAGCTTTTGCCAGACCTACATAAAAATAAATATAATTTTTCCATTTGAATAGCAGTGGTTTAACTTAAAAGTAATTAACTACGTATTAGAGACCTACTCTTTTGATTTTCTTTGAATATAGATTGCTTAAGGAAGTTTTACCACATTCTAATGACTGATAACATAGTTCTACCACAACCAAAAAGTAACTAAATAGTTACTATCATGCTGAATGTTAACAGATATTGGATTCTAAATTAAAGACCCTTATGCGGTTGACAGTTATATTTCAAATTTTCATAAGTCTACCTAAAAAAGTTTTCTTTCTCTAATACTGTGCAGAAATCTGGGAGCACAGCTATGTCCTTTTCTTCCATTGAAATATAGTTATTGAACAGTCATTTAGCTGAAAATGAACAGATTTAATAATACTGTCTGATTCTCAGCTGCTGTTGATTGCTCTGGAAGAATAAGATTAAAAACTTGTAAGTGTGAAATCTAGCTGTCTGAAAGTGGGAAAAAAATGGACTCCTTGCAAGGAAAATATGTGTAATCTAGTCAGTTTAACCGATCAATTTAAATATTTAAATGTGTGGCAGATTTATATCCTGTATCTAAAAATACATCCAAACTACAAGCCATTTCTCAGACTGCATACTTTCATGGGATGTACTCCTCTATTGTACTCATAACTGTGACATTAGTTATCAAGTAAAGGCATGATAATATGAAACCCTTGTCAGAACCTACAACCTGCACAAATACTCCTTTGATCAGTATTGGCATTGTTGTGGCTTAAATATTACGCATTACAGGCAGAACACTGCAAAACATAACAGCAAAACGATCAAATGACTAAATTCAGAGCTGACAGAACATATGGAAAAACTACAAATATGCACTTCATTTGACCTTTTCTGCCTATTTTTAGATTATTCAATTTAAATTGTGTTTATTTCAATTACCTACTTTTATTTGGCTCCTTTTAGAGGAGTGAAAAGGAATGCCCATCAAATGTTGGTTATAGGCAGAAAGTTACATGTCTGCATGCATAATTGCCTACCAGCCTACCCAAACTGGCCCACTATTTTTGTAAGAAAGGGCCTTTGCTGGTGCAGAGTGCTCCTTCTGAAAATCTGAAAGTTACAACAAAATATAGACATTAATTTACATTTTACATTTTCACTCAAGTTTCTTGAAAAAACCGCAGTGCTCATGATCAAAAGTGTTCATTGTGAAACAAGTAAAAAATCCGTAACTACTGGCTTACTCACCTATTTCCACACAAAAGCCAGCAGGAAGAAGTAAAGATATCACAGAAAACTTTTCCTGCTAAGAACACTCTTGCTTTTTGCCACTAAGTGGGGACAGATCTTAATTTTGGGGACAGAATTTGAATTCTGCTGGACAGGACATGGGCTTACCAGAGCTAGGTGACAGGAAAGGCTCCATATCTATACTGGAGATTTGAAGCAAGAGAGAAAAGTAGACGACAGAGAGGAGAAAGAAATTATGCACTTTCCTCTTAGTTTTAACTCATGCAAATTTTTGTTCTGCTGTCAGAACCTCATCCTCTCCTAACAGGGGAGAAAATCTACTGGGAGATCACAAAGGAAGAAAACAGTATCATCCTATATGTTGACATAAGGATAGACAGAAAAGTGATAAATATTCCTGGGCTGCAGTCTTTGACAATCTATGGTGGTGTGACTGTTATAAAGTATTTTTCACCTGACAAAACCACTTTACATGTAATTCACACACTTACTTTTTTCCATTGTTAGTCTCAAATACATGACTAAACCAGGTGAAGATTTAAAAAGCACCAAAGTCTCATTTTAGACACATCCAGATTATTTAAAAAGTTTGAAACCAACACCTTTAGTAAGATCTGAAGTAACCTAAGTGTCTAGGCCAAGGTATTTAACAGCATTTATTAATAAATTTTCACTGATTTTCAGGACAGGACCTCATCCTCCCAACACTTTTTAAAATTATACTATTAGATGCCTATTCACTTAGGTGCTTTGAACAGGAGTTGCATTAAGTGACATAACCAATTTTTTAGATATCACTCTGAGTGTTTTGCTATGACAACAAAATCATTAAAATCTTCATTTATTTTGCATAGCTTGAATCCTAATGTGATTATAAAGTAAACTGACTTTTCTGCAATTATGTAAAGCTTAAAATTGAAAATCTTAAAATTTTAATTAATAATTTTCAGTAATTGTAAATAAAACTTGCCCTATGTAATTAAAAAAAATAATTACAAGCTGTGTCTAGATTTCTGATAGTACTACTTTGATGCTGTTGTTACCATGTTATGGTAACAGTATTCTGTGTGAGGTAGCTAAAACATTTGATTTTGTGCAGTTCATCAGTAAAGTTTTCCTGCATTTAATCCAACCTCCTTCCTCTGTAAATAACCAGAAATCTAAACAAGTCAGTCAAATGCCTGAAAGCATTGATACTATATCTTTTTCCTCTGCATCTTTTACAATGTATTTTTTGGTTTCTCCTGGATGGAGCACATTATAACTTTTGGAGTGAGGAGACAAACCACACCATGCGTCACCAGGAGCAACTAGGATGCAAGGGGGAGATTCAGCTGGGAGGTAGTGGTCAAGGCATGGAAAGGGCTAATGGGACAAAGCAGCACAACAAGCTGGGCAACAGGGAGCCAGAGATCCCATCCCTGGAGTTTCTGCTGAGCCTGTGAGACTCAGCAGGATAAAACCTGCAGCTCACATAAGACGTGGATTCCCTCCAGTCTCTGCTGCACCACCTCCAACCCCCAAGCCAATCCTCCCTTTTCTCTGTTCTGCTCTCCTGCCATTGTGTCACCTCCAGAGTACATTCCACAGCCCTCGAGAAAGATGATCAGGCCTCTTGCTTTGAGTACCTCCACCTCAGAGTAAAATAAAAAATCCTCACAGAACACAAAATCTTACCTCAACAATATCTGAATTCGTTCGACTCTCGTGAGGCTCATTGTACTCAGTATATTTCAGCAACACTTTGTCCATGTCAGTGCTGGCATACTGGAACAGTTTGTTGGTGCTGTTGAAGATGATCAGAGCAATCTCACAGTCACACAGAACACTCAGCTCATAAGCCTTCTTCATTAACCCAAATTTCCTCTTCGTAAATGTCACCTGGAAAAAAATGAAAGAAAGGTCCATCAGAAATCCCTAGGCCTGCCTTTGTAGTCCTTTTTTTGGAAATATAATATGTGACTGTGAACTGAACATGTTCAGAAGGCAAAGGCATAAATATATAGTTCCAAAATAGACTATAAGTCTACATGCGTGTTACCAAAGTGAGGAAATATACCAAGTTCTCACAGCATAAAATAAGAGGTACAAATAAAGAGCATGAGACATTTTCATTTTCATTAAGCAGTGCTATGAAGTGTCTTTGTAACTGCATACGTCTTTCCCATCAATATTTTAAAACTGCATCTCAGTTTGAACATGTGCAATAAATTCTTATCTTTGACAGTGATTGACTTTGATTCCATGCTCCCAATTCTTGCTAGATTCTTAGTGAAGAAATTATTTCATACAGTGTTTCAGTTGTGTAAAATAGATACATTGCTCATATAAGCACACATGACAATTTTAAAGAAATATAATGTTTTAAAAATTAAAACACTCGTGAGAAATGAGCATAAACAAAGAAGAAACAACAGCTGGCTAGCAAAAAATGTCTTTTCTAAACACAGACATAGTGTACTATATATTGTTCCAAATAAGATGCTTAGAAATATGAATTGTCATTTTTTAGTACAAATTCTTAGGGTCATGTTGTAAAGGAAAAAATAGGGATGTGCTTATGAGTTTCTATTAGGCCAGCTAATGCCCTGACATCATGCAAAACCTAGGCAGTATGAAAAATATTGTTACTCTGTATAAAACTGTAATTTTCCACAGGGACTGTTTTGACAATGGTAGACTTACATATAATTTTTTCATCTCTTCTTTTCTGCACTAGCTTGCAAGTTCCAGTAAGACATGTGACTCAGAATAAGAAACTACCATGAACTGTTTAAGCTAATTGTATGGTTGAATTTTTCTCCTTCTTCCGCTTCTTCATATATGTAATTTCCATTAAGCATATACAATGAGTATAATTTTTTTTCTGTAATAATTTTCAGTGACTAGAATTTTTAAGATGAAAATATGGCTTTGCTAAGCTTATCATTAATCAAATTTAACATGTGGTCAAGGTATTTAATAGATCAAGGACAGGCTCATGACCAAGTTTATGGTTCTGCCTAATCCTGCACTTGTTGCTACCACAAGCAGTAGCACCTCTGCACTTTAATGCTGAGGCAAGAAGATTCATCTGTACGTGGTTCGTATGGCTGCTGTTTTATCTTGTCATACTCTTAATGAAAGTTAATGCTAACTGCGACCCCAGACTATCTTAAAATCCCAGCACATCAGGCCATGGAAAACGTGACATTTATGTACTGCTAATCCCTATTTGCTAGTCTACCTCAGAAAGATGAGGTTCTGTGCCAATACTATGAACATCTCTTCTCCCAGTTGTATACTGAACATTACTTCTCTTATTGTTTCAATCTCTTTCACCTCTGTCAACATACTGTTAAGAAAAGATGGACTGCCATTAAATACAATTATTCAAGCATTTTAAAAACACACTTTCCACAGCACTGGTCTCAAGGATGCATAATTGATAGTAAGTTCTTTCTAAATTTGTCTGTCTCAATGGCTTTTGATATTTGGAATGAATAATGAGGTAGGTAACAAAACTCCATTCAAATTCTGAAAAAAAATGCCCTCCCATCTTTCAAATACTCTTTCAATGTTTTCCCTGATTACAGAAAATTTGTTGAAACATATATATCTATAAAAGCATGTCAGAAAAAGCTAAACATACAGAAATTAAAATGTACTAACTCAATGTATTTTTCTGCATCTAAAATGCCTTTCAATCAACTTTTTGACCACAGTGCTGTAGGTGCAGTGTGTCCGTACAGTATGGTTTCTGTTGTACAGAAACCTCAGAATTTAGCATGTTACAGATTCTTACCACCACAGCACACTCCAGTACAGAAATATCTTTAAAGCCACTGCTCATGTTTACTGTTAGGTGCTCCTGAACATTTAGAATAACCACACAGCTGTGCAGCATAGCATATACGTATTTCATAATGCTTATCAACAGAATGATAGTGGTTAGAGTTCCTTTTTTTTTTTTTTTGTGGAAAGTGAAAAGAAGAGTAACAAATCAAATAGATTTTTTTTTAATATAATCTTAATTGCTTGAAATTTGATTTGTTTTTAAACCCTTGATCTTTCTCACATTTTCTGAATCTATCTGATAATGCTTTGTGCCACTGCTGATAAAGACATTAAAAACAATTGTATCTATTACTGTTTCTATGGTGATCTGGAATATTATTATTTTTTTAATATGCCATTCATTGTGGTTTATCTTTGTATATATATATTAT
>NW_009937674.1:0-252 GCF_000696875.1 Nestor notabilis
CTGCGGAGAAGGACTTGGGGGTATTGGCTGACAAGAAATTGAACATGAGCCGGCTTCAATGTGCACTCGCAGCCGAGAAACCAGCCATATCGTGGGCTGCATCAAAAGAAGCATGACCAGCAGGTGGAAGGAGGTGATCCTGCCCCTCTACTCTGCTCTTGTGAGACCTCACTTGGAGTACTGTGTACAGTTCTGGTGTCCTCAACATAAGAAGGACATGGAGCTGTTGGAGCAAGTCCAGAGGAGAGCCAC
>NW_009937674.1:593-3036 GCF_000696875.1 Nestor notabilis
TGGTGTCCCTGCTCATGGCAGGGAGGTTGGAACTAGATGATCTTAAGGTCCTTTCCAACATTAACCATTCTATGATTCTATGAAATCACTAATCTGTGATCATTACCACTAGCTAAATAATGTCACAGAAATGATGCAAATTCTATGGATCCAGATTTTCCATTTGTAGTGGACTTCAGTGGCCACTATATAACCCTGAAATACTGTAAAATGCCATCTGCAGAATGTTCACATGGCTTGAGAAAAGTTGTACTTACTGAAATGGGATTAAAAGTAAACAAGGGGTAAGAAGAAAACGAATTAAGAGGTATTAAAGTACAGATTCTTTTGCTAGCCCCTCTGGAGAAACATATCCTGTAACCATCTGCCTACATCACTAATGAGTACAAAACACTTGTGCTCATCTAGAGCAAATCATTTGTAGTATAGAAATAAATATGATTCACACATGATAATGTGCATTTATTGCACTTTTCTGCATTCTGGGCTTTGTTAATAATCAGTATTTTGCTTTCCAGTCTTCATCTAACCAAAGAAACATGATCTATCTCAACTTTTCTTGCAACCCTGACCTTTTAATGGAATTTAACACACAAATTAATGTCATACAGACAACGTACTTTCCTTCCCTTGTCAACACTCTGTGTCACCCAGTAGACCTGGCAGCTAATCTGTACTGGACCTGAAAAAGACCCAAAATCATATTTGATGCTCCTAAATAAGTTCCTACACATTGCATAAATTCAGGTTATTGCAAGAAGAAAATAAAAAACAT
Organism: Nestor notabilis; assembly: GCF_000696875.1. Classification (NCBI taxonomy): domain Eukaryota; kingdom Metazoa; phylum Chordata; class Aves; order Psittaciformes; family Psittacidae; genus Nestor; species Nestor notabilis. Next base: position 1,369 of record NW_009937674.1, read on the forward strand.
CCATGTGTATCTAAGCAAGACTGTAACCTCATCTATGTGAAAGTAATTTAAAACATTGTATACTACCTGTTTATAGACCTGTGTAATATGTACACACTGACAGGAACTGTCATTAGATAACATATGCAGTCTTAATGGGTAATCAGAGCATGACATGAAAAAAAAAAAAGACTTACTCAAATCTCTTCCTTATTTAATTGTGGTAAGATTTTTTTTTTTCAGTTCTTTGTGAAAAGAAGGAGTTTTCAGGCACGTGTGTATTTAATAGGATTTATTTAATATTCACTATGTTTATATGAAAGACTGTTTAATCCATTTCCTTCCTCACTGTAAATTATTTGCAAAAAAAAAAATCAACGATCAAGACTAACAGCATAATGAAGAGAAATATATACAACACTATCACATAAAAAGTACAATCCTATTTAATTCGGATCAATTCTAGCTCAGACTAACAAAACAAAATAAAAGCCTCTTTTTTGTGGGGGGACAGGCAAGTGGAAGCACAACTGCAATGTGGTCAAGGAGAGTCAATGACAAAACTCTAAATGAGTCCTCAGATATTTGAGCATGCAACACTATCACCATCCTTAATGACATCTAAAACTTGTTATTTATGAAAACTCATCCGTATTGAATTAGGCAAAAAGTATTGTTGTAAGACTACAGCTGACTGCAACACAAAAAATAAGGGGTAATGAAAAAAAAACCAATGTGTTATATGGAAGAAAGGCTGTCTTTATTAATAAGTGGGAGAGGAGACAACTGTCATAAATATAAGAAGGGAATGCAAAATTAGGAGGAAATATATGAAAGAAAGTGCTGAAAAAGGAAGACAATGGAATTGTGAAATAACCAAAAGATATAGAAAATAGGCAAGGGACAGTCACAGCAGAAACATGCAAACTGATAGATTACAGAAACCATCTCAAATTGGAATATTACAACAAGGAAGAAATCTAGAAAGCATTAATGTGTAAAGAGACTGTAAATTACAAAATGCAAATTACTTTGCAATGCCACATGAAGACACAAGACAGGGAGACTATAGTTACTAAGTTGTCACTCCACCTGCCATCTTGAATAAGATTCTTGCAAAACAAAGATATTTGCAAATCAGTCAAATGTTGCAGAAATCAGAACATTTAAGAAGAGATTCACATTTGCCAATTTAAGCAAAGATAATGTCCTGGAAAGTAAGATGCAAAATATAACTTAGCTAAAATGGTATGCATAAGAAGCAAATAAGAAAAATGCAATCTAGAATCCAAAATTATTAATATGTAGTCAAGTTCTAAACTGTTCAAACTAAATCTGCCAGAACAATATAATCCAAGAACTTAAGATATTACACCAAATTGACACTACTGATAAATGTATTATTCTACAGCAAGTTTATTTTAAGCTATAAAATCAACATGAAGCTTTATAGTAGTAACAGAAATGTACTTTTTTCCTAACTGGTTTAATAGTGCATGCTGTACTGTGTGAAAACGTGATTATTCTTCTTAAGCCTTGTGAATGCATGTATGTGGTAGGACAGAGGGTAGGTTTTTTCCTGATAGACTGAAAAGGTTCTTCTCCCACTGTCACAGATACTGTGTGTAATTCTCTTTGCTTTTGGGTTGCCCTGAATGAAATATCTAGTATTTCAGGTTGTTCTTTGGG
>NW_009937674.1:3067-33069 GCF_000696875.1 Nestor notabilis
GGGGGTTTGGGGGTGGTTTTTTGGGGGGTTTTTTGTGGTTTGTTTGAGCATTTTGGTTTGGGTTTTTTTAACATATCCCTGCCTCTAAAACTCTAAATCAGTGAAACCTAGTCTGGGCTTTCACTTACACTACTTAATGTTTGCTGTTCTCACCCTACAAGTTCAGATGAGCTGGGATGACTGTGCCTCTTCCTTCTGTGAGGATGAGCAACACTCACCTACTGTGGTCAGATGAAGACAGGCTGATCAGTGCTTCTTCTCAGCACTCAAGGACTTTCTATTTTTGCAGAAAAGACAATGCTTTTAAAAGACAAACACAATCTAAATTGGTAGCTAAGTTCCTGTTACAGTGATCCAGGAGGCTTAGCTTGTCCACAGTGATGAAACTGGGAGACGTTATGTCCTTCTTGCTGATTCAAAAGTCCCAAATAGTTACTGGTTCCCTTTTGAAAGATTTCTCCTTTAGAAAACTGTCAAAGTCCTCTTGCCTTCCTTTTCTCAGCCATCCTTCGATCAATGTATAAATCAGTCTCTCATATTACCTAAAGAGGCAGCAAACTCATAAAAGAAAAATACTTCTGGGGTTGTCCCTTGGCAACACTGAAATGTTTTCTGAGAATTGACTGTTATCTCAGTCCATTATTTTTCTCCTTCCTGTTTTTCTAGATAGTCAATTGGTGAATCAAGCCAATATAAACATAAAAGCTATGTCCCAATATAGAATCATAGAATGATTTGGGTTGGGAAGGACCTTAAGATCATCCAGTTCCAACCTCCCTGCCATGAGCAGGGACACCACACTAAACCATGTCGCCCAAGGCTCCGTCCAACCTGGCCTTGAACACCGCCAGGGATGGAGCATTCACAACTTCTTTGAGCAACCTATTCCAGTGCCTCACCACCCTCACTGTAAAGAACTTCTTCCTTATATCTAATCTAAAGTTCCCCTGTTTAAGTTTAAAGCCATTACCCCTTGTCCTACCACTACAGTCCCTCATGAAGAGTCCCTCCCCGCCATCCTTTTAGGTCCCCTTCAGACACTGGAAGGCTGCTATGAGGTCTCCATGCAGCCTTCTCTTTTCCAGGCTGAACAGGCCCAACTTTCTCAGCTTGTCTTCATACAAGCACCATAGAAATATACAAAGAATTATTTTGTCATATACTAAAGTAAAACAAAACAAAAATATCACTAAATTGAACATGAATAATCTCTTGAAAGCACATCTGTTTTCTCATTCTCAATAAACTTGCCATTTATAAAGTATAATTATGTATATAACTTACATTTTAACTGTACATTATTCTTAAAAATCTGAACTTAAACACATTTGAAATTATAAAGTAACACAATTCTGACATAATTGTATTTTGCATTTAAGACATCTATACAAAATTACTAATCTAAATTTTACAAATTATATTTTTCATATGAGTATATGAAACATACATCTTCCACAGCTCATACTGAGTAAGCCTTACTACACCAAATATATTTCTACCTCTTTATCTCTTTCTTTTGCTAAACTCTATAAACCTAGCACCTTGCTTGTCAAGAAATTCGTAACCAGCAGACCATACTGCTTTCTTTCAAATATTAGTTAATTTAGGGTAAGCAATGTTCCCTAATATCTGGATAGCATTGTAGATTTGTAGACTGGCAAGTGAACCTGAAAGCTATTTTACAGCCGGTATATGACAAACTGCAAGCACACAGGAAAATTCTGTTACCTGCTTCCTAGACTAAAAGAAGTGATCCTCTGACAAACCAGATTCTAAGATTCATTTATTTAGCACCACAATTGTGCCTTCTTAAAACTTCGTAAAAGCTACAGAAACAGGGAACACCCTCAAACAAGTAAACGGAAGTCTTGAGCAGCTTGTAGGAAACATTTTCACCACCCATTTGTTTCTTTGTGTAACAACTTACTAGCTAAATTGTTACAGCACTAGAAATGTGCAAACACAAACAGACAATTTGAGACAAATGCTGAAAAATGACTGGCGGTCAGGATCTATAATACACCCCTTCATTACCTAGTCACAAAAATAAAACCATACAATATCATACCGAATGGTCAAGTAAAGGTGCAAGCCTTTCCATGGCAGACAGGTAAGCAAAGTCAAAGCGCTCAAACGAAGAGACCCATGCAGTATCATACCAAAAACTTCCCTCTGGGAAGTCAGGTAAACTTACATTTCTGAGTGCAAAACAATTCCAATTAAAGGCTTGCATGGCTACCCTATTCTGTTATACTCATTAACAGAAAGTTCTGGATAGCTTCTTTAATGTTTCTCTGGTAGCTCCATCATACAAGCAATTGTCTAGTAATATGTACTATGAAATTAGTAGCTGTTTATGTTTATTTCCTAATGTCAAATCAATTATTAAGCACTTAAGAAGCCTTATGAATGTCATACGTTATTAATTTCCATGTGTCATCTGGTCTCTTGACATCAGCAACATCCAAACAATATTACAATATTTGAAATTAGCATTACTTAGTTTCAGTGCTCTCAGAAACATTAATAATCTTATTGCTGAGTGTTATTTTGCATTAGAGAGAAAAATCTTGCCACATTCAGTTTTGCATATTTATCTGAGATTCACATTTTTATCATACTTCAATGGAGTTACCTTAATGCTTCCCTTAGCAAAATTAATCCACAACTTGCCCAGCACATATAACACAGCACAAAAACTATGCAATAATCTTGATGAAATCTACAATCAGCTCAGCCTTTGTACTTAACTATACACTCTGAGATGGAAAAATCACTACAAGAAATGGAGTAAAGAAAAATAAACTAGCAGGGAAACAAAGGTTTCATAAGGTTCTTCTGATCAGTCTCTCCTGCTTTACTTTACTTTAAACATCTCTCATAAACCTTATAATGAATGCCACATGAGATCAGAAATATAGCAAGATTATTATCCCCTGATGCTATAATTCTTGAGACTACTGCTCAAGAGGAATGCTGGAAGGATGAAAGACATTTAAATAACAAAAATCTCTGAACTTCTATAACTCAGAAAATCCAACTTTTCTGTTTTTAGACGGGCTTCAGGCACAGGTCAAAGTAAATTGTCATGTAAACTAGTCCGGTAGAACCCAGATGAAAGTAGTGCATAGAAATAAAAAATTAAAAGGATGCTCCTGAATCACTGAAGTCCATGTCCCTGCTATCAAAGATACTGAATGGCTCTCTGCTAAGGACAGCATTCCACTGTAAAACCAATTTATTACTTTAATCCTTATTATCCTGAGGATACTAGCCACTCCACAAACCCAGTGTTCTAATGGCTAAGGGATTTATTCCAATTTCCAGTTTAAATTTTATTAATGGCTGGTTGATTTTTTTTCTGGTGTGTGTGTCAACAATAGTCCTTTACCTTTTGTAGCTTTTCCTCAACTTTGATGTTTGCAACCACAGATTATCTGTAGATGGCAGTCACACCACTCTCAGCATTCTTCTCTTCTGCTGATCTATACGCAAGTCAAATTTTTCTCATCTCCTCTCATAAAAAGCTTCTTTCTTCTGGTGATTTCACTTGGTGCTCTCTGCATTTGTTCCAGTTTCAGTATATCTTTTTGAACATAGGGGACGAGAAATTTACATAGGTCATCCAGGTGAGGTTTCATCCTTAGCTGGATACTTTGCCATCATAACTGAGATCTTTTCTGGATGCATATCCTAACGATCCAGGGGCCAACTAATGCTTCTCTTCTTCACTCTGCTTGTCTATGCTGATTTTCTACCATGAACTCTCATCTTATAGCTGAAATTTATGCTGTTAGTTCCCAAATGCAGGCACATCACATTTCCTATTATTAAATTTCATCTAGCTGCTATTACAGCAGCCCTCAAGGTCATTCTTTTCTTTCCCATAACATTCTGATCTTTTGCTCTATTAGGAATCTTTTAACTGGGTCATAAATGAATTTCATTATAGTGGTGACATTCTGTCACGCCAGCACACATAAAAAGCACTAATAAACGTAAACATTACCCTGAGAGCCCCCTGAGAATTCAGCCAGCAATCTTCCTCCTGCCTCATACACTCTGAAGTCACCCTAGCTGCCACCTACCCTCATCTATATGTACAGTTATTTTAATAACGCTCCTCTCTTCTAGCAGTGCTTCTAGTCTTCCATTTGGCAATAAAATTAACATTATTTTTTATTTTCTTTTTACAAAATTGCTTTCCCTATTTAAAAAAGAAATCCATTCTCTTTCTACAAAGAACTAGAACAGTGCTTTGCCATGATACAGCAAAGGTTAAGAGTGGCACATTAGTTAAGCTAACAGGGTGTTCCAAGGCTCCATGCACTATTTTACTGTATTAATCTACTATATTACTGATTTTCGTGACTGGCAGGTCTATAACAGCTCAGCCTTTTCCTGTCTTCTATACAGATGTAGCCATACCAAACTTGATAAACACATTTAAATGTCTTGCTATTAAGCCTGTGAATTAATATGTCTATAAAAAAATAATATTAAGATAAAAATCATCAGTTCTTTTCCTTCCTCGTATATAACTGCAAATATGTTTTATACTTGTGGATGTGGGTTTCTTCCTTTTCTATCACACCTACTCCTAAAGTACAGTATCATCTGCTGGGCAGCATTTTCCTGTTTCAAACAAGCTTCCTGGTTTTCCTTATGTCCTTTTTAAGGTGACAATTCACCTAAAAGGGACTGAACCATGCTCCTACCAAATTTACTTCCTTGCTTGGGACACTCATTCCTGATAGCCTGATTAATCTTAAACTTGAAAAAATGTCAAGTCTCCCCCACACTCCAGATCCTGAGCCAGCAGTACAGCTGACAGCAACACATCCTCACTTTCATGTGTTACAGGGACTTCATTGACACCCACCCTGCTCTTTGCAAGCATCTAACTCCTTTTATTTGCACTGCACAGATATAATTCTGTACCTAGAGAATCCTAATGTACCTAATTCTGTAAAAAAATTATTTGCACCAATATAATTCTGTACAAAGAAAATTCTTCCCTTTCTGTGGACCCACTGGCTTGTCCTGCCACCTGATACAGCAGCTGATTACCACAAGTACAGAAACTCCATGCAGGCTCTCACCCCTCAGCCTTATATCCTCAGGAACCAGGAGAGTATCAAAAAAATGAGAATTATAAATACTAACAGAGAAAATTCTCACTGCGGTCTGTAAACCAGGGCTGCTCCAAGGCCCAAACTGAACCATTCCATACCAATGCATTAAAATAAAAGGGCTTTAGATTCAGCTCAGAAAGTAGCATTTAGGCTGAAATAGACAAACTATATTCTAAACACATCACTCTCTGGATAATTTTTTTTGGAAACCAGAAGTGTCAAATCATGCTTGAAGTAATTTCTGTGCTATAACTGAATATAGACAAGGAGGAACACATCTGGTGCCTGGGCTGTGCAAACGTGTTTATAATTAAGTAGAATTGAATACCAAAATCCAGCAAAGATAGAATTCATTAGGCTAGCATAATGCTGTATAATTACTTCCTTTTTTATATCATTCACTGTATGCTTTAAGAGCTCTTTTACCCACTGATATCAATGTGCTATGACATATTTACGTACACCCTGTATAAAAGGTTGAGGAAGTATTAGACATGTCAGAGATGACATGGAAAGGCGACTGTTGTACAATAACTACACTGTCAGTGAAACAAGAGGAAACTATTTTAAATTCATTCCCTGGCATGAATGTAACTCTATAGATAGGTAGTGGATTTACATCTTGTAAGGAAAGGTGCTCTTTTCTAGAGTAAGGACAAGATCTAACATGACAAAATCAATAGATCACCGTTTCCATCATACTTCCTCAGCTTGCCTGCCTTGCATTACTGTCATTCCAGCAAACACACCATCCACTGATTTCCACACAGATCTTTCTAAGCACCACCCTTGGGTCTTTCCTCACTGAAACTGTTTCCACACATTACTGCTCAAACCTTAGATTTGGAAAAAACTGCCAGCAGGCAATTACTCTCTCTCAGCCTCTGTGTGACCTCCTTTGATCTACTTTTTTTCCTACCAACCCTGGCCAGATGTTCCACAACTCCTACCAGACAGCCCAGCCTTTCTCCTGGGCTCTAACACAGTGTATTGCGTATCAATGTAGGTCCTATCAAAGCATCCAAGTTTCCCAGGACACCAGGGAAACCCAGGGGCTGCACTGCCAAGTTTGGCACTGACAGAAACTTGGGCTGACACCAGGAAGAGAGGGTTGCAGAGCTTCTTTTAAAAAGAAGACATTTGCCATCACTGTCCTAGGTTTTTTCATGTAAAGCCACCCACTACCTTACAAAGGTATGCTCCATATCCTTCCCAATGAACTTGCTTCTCTTCCTTGACCACATAGAGGAGTAAAGGACCTAGTTACGAGGTTAGTTACTGAGGTTAATAATGCCAATATCCTGGCTGCTCTTGGAGATGGCTTGTGATAATGCCCACACAGCACAGTGACAATAACAGCATTTGCATCAGGCTCAGCAGGCGATTGTGGAGCCAGTATGGGGCTTACAGACCAGCTCAAGGGATGAAGTAAAACCGTCTACAGCTGCGCTGGCTTCCCCTTCAAACAGTGGCCAGACACCTACCTGATAATAGCTCTCTCTCCAAAGCTGTAGCTGCAGACAAACAAGAGACAAGGAAATTCAGACAGATAAAAGCAGCCTGAAGGGGCAGCAAAAAGATAGCTGAAACCAACTATGATTTGCACTTATTTCACATCAGCCTACACCTTTCTAACAAAATAAAAACCAGAAAAAACAAACCAACACTAGCTCTGTCCAGCCACTTCATTTCCAGCCCTCTACTGTTCGTGGAAGTTATTTGAGCTATATGCCTGCAGGATCGGGAGGCACTCCTCTGCATTAAATACATATTGAGTTCATAACCAGAATAGTCTCTCTGAAGTGGCATTTTTATTGTAAACAAAACCTGCTAAAGTTCACACCTAAGGTTCCTTCAGACAACAGAGAAAAACTGCAAACAGCCCAGCTAAAAGGAAAATTAAAATCATTAAGCCTAAATTCAAAGGATGCAGGGTTGTCCTCTAAAGGGAGAAGGCTTGACCAGAAACAAGAGAATAACATGTTCTTTCTATTAACGAGAGTATATAGAAAATTTATCTATCAATATCTTTCAATTGTACTAATCCTAGTATAATTAAGAAATGCCATATTTTTAACAATCTTAGGATTGAGAAGACATGAACAATATGATGAAAAGAGTATTTTTAAGCTCTGCTGGACCAGAATAAAAGCTGGGCTGTAATTTGAAGAAAATTAAAGCACTTGTTTAGTAAATAAGTGTGAATGAACATTTTTTTATTTTCATAATTTTCTAATTAGCTATGCTGACAAAGACATACTTGAAACAGAAATATTTTGGATTTTATATCATATTTCTTTTCTTTCATAAAAAAGCATAAAGGAAAAACAAAAACACCATAATAAGCCACAAAAATAGTTTTAAAATTTATAAATGTAAAACTTCAACAAAGAAACTGTCAGTGATCACTGAGGAAGGATTTTTCAGATTTGCTTTCATGTGTAATTATAGGAGAGAACACCGATTATTGACCTACATGTTCCTGATGCAGAGCAAACAAAACACAAGCATCCCAGGAATATACAGCAGCATTTTACTGCTCACAGCTTTTTTACAAACCTTCAAAAACATCAAACCTGCAATTAGCCTATTGTGTAAGGTGTCAAATGCCCAGAAAGATTCCCATATTTCCATAGTTCACTCTTAACCAACATTAGGCGAAAGAATACCTACAAAAGTGATCAACAAAACAGTGCCACTATTCGTAGGGGAAAAAAAACCCAGTTTTGGGGATGCAGAGGGTCCCACTGCAGGGAGCCACGCAACCTCCAACTCCTAGCAGTGGCGAGGGGCCACCCTGGCACAACCCCTCTCCTGCCGATGCTGAATGCGCAGTGGAGTTAGCTACATATCTGCAGCCGTGTCCAGGCTTTCCGGAAAACCCTGCCCACTGTGGACTGGAGCCTGCACAGTGCTAGGCAAGGCAGCTTGTCTGGAGCTGCCTGCTGCTAGCAAACGAATCCATGCAGCTCCCTCCCAGATATCTTCTCCAAGCAACACTCGCACGGAAAGCAAGGAGTAGACTGGAAATCTGACGACTTGTGTCCTGGCAACCTGCTGGAAGACAATGCCTTTCCCTAGAGCTCTGCAGCCATTCCTGCCTCACATGGCCAGCCACATCCCTCAGATGCTGTGGGAATGCCTACATTTTTCCTAAGAGGAAAGAAATGAAGGACAAACCACCTTCACAGGCTAAATACAACCCCAGGACCTAGACATCAGCATCCCTCTTAGACATCTTCTATGCCCCATGCTTTTGAAAATCATTATCCTATCTTTCAAATAACAAAATTTAACTCAGTAGAATTTGCAATGAACAAAAAATATGGTAAATTACATATCTGCATCTAAGCCTGAAAGCCTGAAATATTCTAGGGTGACATCCCACAATTGGCAATTAAAATAAATACATCAAAAAAGTAAGACCATGTAGATTACCTAGACTTGATATCACAAAGATACAGGGACTCCCATGGTGAAATCAGATCTAGATAAAAAATATTACATGTTCTTATTTGCTTTTTATTACATGCAAGTGTGGCCTGGTTTGGTAGTTTCAAATACTTAAAAAGCAAACAAACAAACCAAAAGCAAACAGGAAGGCGGTTTCATGGATACTTAATCACTGAACCTCCCAAGAAAATTAAAATATGAGTCACCCACAAATTTAAGGGCTCCAAAACTAATATTACCACATACACCAGTAATTTAAATAATTTGAATTAAATATTATAAAGGAACTGCTTGCGTACTTAAAGTTCAGTATTTGCATAAGTCTTTGCAAATCTGAATAACAAGTCAGAGAATTTGTTTCAAGTCTATCTTAAACACCTAGAAGGCACTCTGCGTACAGTACTACCATCTAAAGGTTATTCTAAACTCAGGGAATCAGCATTAAATTTTCAAAAGACACATTTATATATTTAAACACTTTTTTCTATCCTTTGAGGAGTTTCACAATCATTATATCAGGAGTATTCCCACACAGAGAGGCTTGGGAAATGGAAAAAGATACGACAGAACACAGAAGAATTGATCAGGCACAGCGTTAGATATTGCACATCATTTATTCATATTTCAGAAGAGCTGCTAATAGGATGCAATTATATTTTTTGCTTTGTCTTTATTACAAAATTTTTTAAATGTGAAGGGTACTTCACTGCTTTTCTACTCATACATTTCCCTAGAAATGTAAGGAAAGTCCCAATCCTTTTTTCTCATGTGTTGCTAGAGAACATCTTGAAGACCACAGAAAGCCGACACAGAAAAATTGAACATTTTAAGCTGAAGAAGATAGCATGAGTAATCTTGAACCAAAGTAGCATTTCTGTCATGTTAATTGGTCACTATAATCAAATATTCACTACACAAAGAAGTTGGAGACTGGAATCCAATGTTCATTATGCAAAGGAGCTTAAAAATATAAAAATCCTTCAAATATTTCCATATCCTAAGTATGTACATCTCTTTGGTATTTATAAATGCATGCATACAGTCACAAAAACATTTTATGAGATGTCCCATAAAAATGAATGTGAATGATTTTGCATAGAATGGTTCTTGGAAATGTACCCAATGGGAGCAAAATTAATAATAATGTCAGTCTTACCTGGTCCCAGGGACAGATGATTCCTCCGAAACACATAAAGAGATATCCCATGGCAACAAGACATACCCAGACCACCAGAGAAAATACTCGAAGCAGCTTCTTAAATACAGGTTCTATGCAGACAAGGATAAATATAGCGAAAAAAATTGCTAGGGCCGTTGGAACAGTTATTAAAAATGCCACGTGGTCTTCAACTTCCTGGAAACAGAGGAAAATGAAAAGGAAGTTAAAACCTAATATGCTTAAAGGTCAGACAGAAATCATATACTTTAAACTGATCGCATATGGAGATCCCAGAACGACATGACTAAATATCAAAAGTGATTTGAATCAAAATAGGATTTCTTTCACTGCAAGAAGCTGTTACATGGAGTAGTAACTTCATAAACAACTAATAACCACACTACTGCATGGTACTTCTTTTACTAAACTGAGCTGCAGGAGGCAGTGGGAAGGCTGAGTAACATTAGGGAGGCTGAGAAGGAGCTAGACAGCTGGTTCTAACTGCAGTCTGCAGTGGACCCACAGCTACGGCCAAACAGCCAAAAAACTCCCCCACCAGCACACACAGAAGGAATGGAAACTTGCAACAGCAAGAACCTGCAGGAGGAAAAGGCTTCCCCTGAAGCCAGAGGTACAGAACCACTTCGCTGGTCTGCAGACTGAAGAGGAAAGACCTGCCACAACAGTAGAGATGCTGGTGGTGAGTACAGCAGCCCGATCTGCTCCCTGTGTAACAACCAGCACAAGTAGAAAAAGGTGATGGGTGATAGGCAACTCTCTTCTAAGGGGCACAGAAGCACCCATTTGCTCACCTGATGCACTCTCCAGAGAGGTGTGCTGCTCACCGGGAGACAACTAAGCCTTGTACAGTCCACTGACTTTTATCTACTGCTGTTGTCTCATGTGGGCACCAGTGACACAGCCAGGGGCAGTCTGAGGAGTATCAGGAAAGATCACAGAGCCTTGGAAGCGGCAATAAAGGATTCTGGAGCACAGTTAGTTTTATTCATCAGTTCTTCCAGTCAAAGGGAAGGGATTTGAAAAGGTCGGTCAAACTGATGAACCAACGAATGGTTACAGGACTGGTGCTGGGGGGTTCTGCTACTCAGATCATGGAACTCACTTTTAGAAACCTGGCCTGCTGGGAACTGATGGGGTCCATCTGTCAAGAGAAGCGGAAGAGCATCTTTGGTCATGGGCTTGCCAACCTGGTGAAGAGGGCCTTAAACTAAAGTTGCTGGGAGAGGAAAACCTCAATTTATCCCACTCCTATCAGTTTGATGCCAGTACCAGCAAGAGATGCCCAGACCTGGAGAGGGGTCACGTGTCAGCAGGAGAGCACCTGAAGAAGCAACACAAAGGAATTCCAGCTACTCCAGATAGTAAGTTGGCTTCATCAGGGGTCCAACTTAAATGCCCCTATGCAAATTCATATAGCATGGGGAATAAACAAGAGGTTGACAAGATGCTCAGTACAACCTGGCAGTGTGCACCTGCAGCCAACCGTATCCTTAGCTGCATCAAAAGTGTGACCAGCAGGTCAAGGGAGGCGATTTTCCCCCTCTACTCTATTGTCATACCAGGAATAATATGTTCAGCTCTGGGACCCCCAACATAAGAAGGACATGAACCTGTCCTTGGTCCAGAGAAGGGACACAAAGATGATCAGAGGGCTGGGGCACCTCTGCTATGAAGACAGGCTGAGAGAGCTAGACTCCAGAGAGACCTTAGAGCAGCTTCCATTACCTATAGGGGGCCTACAATAAATCTGGAGAGGGACTTTTTACAAAGGCATGTAGTGATAGGACAAGGGGGAATGGCTTTAAACTGATAGAGAGTAGTTTTAGATCAGATAACTAGGAAGAAATTCTTTACTGTGAGGATGGTGAGACACTAGCACAGGTTGCCCAGAGAAGTTGTGGATGCCCCATCCCTGGCACTGTTCAAGCACAGGTCAGGCAGAGCCTTGAGCAACCTGGTCTAGTGGAGGATGTCCCTGTCTATGGAACTAAGTGACCCAAAGCATTTAATGATTATATGATACTATTTGAAGCAGATTGAGAAAACTGTAAACCACACTACAGTAATGCACCAGGCCCATAGGACTGAGAAAATTAAAAGGCAAACCCAATCTGCATTAGTGGAATATTCTTTCTGCTCCAAAATTCAAAACATTTCTGTGATTAATGTGGCTTGTAGGTGAAATTCAAGCATCCCTATTCAATACTGCAGCTGTCAAAATGCCTCCCAAATCAACTATATGACCATAACTCTATAAAAGCCTTTTTGACAGTGGTATTTGCCACGCACTAGACATTTTGCATCTGTTTAAAGTACTTATCTGGAAGGACGGGCTCTAGATTACATATATGCATTTTCTCCCAGCAGCTGCTTACTTCAAAATGTGCAAACACCCAGAGCAAGGACTAGAATATAACTTGAAGAGAGATTCAGAATAAATAATATTTAAATTTATTTACAAAAATTACATAAAAGTTACTATAGTAATATCTTTAAATCACCTAGTTATGGATTCATTAAAGAATAAATATTTGATTTTATATTCCCGTATGTGTTCAAAAGCATCTCTAGTTGAATTACAACAGCACTACCTCAAAGTCTGGTCATAGGATTTTACTCATTCCCCCAGCTGTTAACAAATTCTAACAGCCTCATTTACTGCAAAAAGGATTGCAAAAGCAGGCCCCAAATGCTACTGTTGCAACAGCATAAAATCCTCCACTAACCACGCACTTCAAGCAGAAAAGCCTCATATTCATTTTTCACACTCGTGAAATCTTGGGAACAATTCGAAAGTACTGATTTGATGACATTTAAGATATCTAAGCACAAAGAAGTAACATTTCTTTTTCTCTTGTTTTGTAGTTTCTTCCTTAGCGCCCTGATAAATCTTGTTCATGGGTTTTCAACTTAAGTACTTCACATTTTTCTTAAAAGCTTTTTTATGTGATTTCTTTTCTTTCTTATGTGCAAAAGACTTGCTAAAGTTGGAGCAAAACTAAAAATTTACCAAAAAAAATTACAAAAATTTACAAATGTTGTCAGCACTATTTTGTTGGTTGGGGATTTTGCTTGTTTGTTCTTTTGTTTGTTTTCCCAGATTTAACAGGTTTTAGAACCCGACATCTATAGAGACACTTCCTGTAAGGTTCTTTCCCCATCCTCTGTTCAAACTTTGTTTTCCTTGCAGCCCTGAGTCCACATGTATTGCACATTGCAACCGCCGCCTGCTGCATCAGAGTCTGCCCACTACGCTGGCTGCAAACCCAGCACCACCATGCCTGCACCTACCACAGCACTAGGCAGACCCTTGTACCCACAGACCCTTGTACGCACAGAACCTCAACCAACCACCTCCACATTTCAGGAGAGGGGAGAAAAGACAGGGGAGGCGTGTATTGCCTCTCTGCAGAGCGCGTTAGCTGCGGTTCTACTCAGTGCCATATGGCCTCTAGCCCAGGACCAGCCACTGCCCGGCAGATTCAAAGCAAAGGAAACACCATGATGAAAGTCCACATCTGATTTTGCAGATTGCATATTATCTTTCATGTACCCTACCCTGCCTGACAAAAGCCAGCTCATCTTTCAACTCTTCTTTCTTC
This sequence comes from Nestor notabilis, assembly GCF_000696875.1. Taxonomy (NCBI): domain Eukaryota; kingdom Metazoa; phylum Chordata; class Aves; order Psittaciformes; family Psittacidae; genus Nestor; species Nestor notabilis. The sequence goes on from NW_009937674.1 coordinate 16,438, forward strand.
CCTTTTAAATATAGGAAGTCACACATTTGAGCAATTATCGCAGCACTGATGATCAAATATACAAGTCGAGAAGCTGAAAGAGATGGTGCTAACTTTGAAATGCAAATGCTAATCTTCCAAATATTAAACACACACATGAAGGCTTTCAAGCACTTCAGTAGTCAAACTGAAAACAAATTTACAGGCTTAAAGTTGGGCATAGAGATAAGTGTCTGCATGAGTACTGAGCTGTATTAAGTAAAATACATGTAATCTTCCATAAGAAGTGTCGTGGTATGGAATACCCCTTTGGCCAGTTTGGGTCAGGTGTCCTGTCTCTGCTTCCTCCCGGCTTCCCCTCCTCCCTGGCAGAACATGAGACTGAGAAAGTCCTTGGTCAGAGTAAACATTACTGAGGAACAACTAAAACCATGGGTGTTATCAGCATTGTTCCCGGACTGAAAGTCAAAACCACAGCACTGCACCAGCTACTAAGAAGGAGAAAAAATGTCTGCTATAGCTGAACCCAGGACAGGAAGGGACAAAATATAAAACCTAACTAACAGCAGTAAGAGCTACTGATTTATGTCTCTGAATTTTGTGATTTTTGATCATTCCCATCTCTGCAATTTGTTTCAGTGAATTGACTTAATAATGTCACTACCAATGTCAGCCTAGGTAACACCAAAAACATTTAACTTCAACCTTTGACTTCTGCACTTCTAAGTGGCATTGCAAAACTCTTGTTGCAGGGTCAGAGAATGAGACCCTCCACCAGTGACAGGACAACATTAAGTTCCTCACACCATCTGTCATGCAGTCCAGGTCACAGCACCGCAGGAACCCGCAAGCTCCTGGAGGAAGCCGAGACTCAGGAAAACCACAGATTGAAATGATGGCAAATTGGTATTTCAATTATAATTATCACGCTACACATATCCTAGCATGAACATCCACATGCATTTCAACAGCACACTTCCCCATGTCAGTGAAAAATAAAAGTATTGTGCTTTCTAGAATGATCGTGCTTCATAACACATCAACAATATTTAGATTTCAGTTTTCAGCATATGTATGCTCATACAGCTAGATATTTTTATATGTATTCTATCGTTAGATCAATCCATCAAAATCTTTGTTCCAAAGTAACAGCTAATCAGTCAATTTCCTTTTTTTAACTGTACACTGATCTCAAAACTTAGCTGAGCCATTTTGACCACTAAATCTAATATTTCATTTCCACTTTCTTCCCTTCTCTGGTTGCCTACTGCACAATTTTGCCCTTTTTTAAAAAAAAAAAAAAAAAACGAAACAAAAAACATATGCAGAGGTAAAAAAGAAAAAACAGACCACAATGTGTCAGCTCCTCCTCACAGGTAACTGCACGCAACCTCCTTGACTGCAGTGGGACATCACCCCTCTGAGCTGACTACACAATAGCCTGCTTCCAATGTCACAAGCTGATTGCTCGCACCATACATGGTGTGAATTCTGAAGGAAAATTGAAATTAGAAGGCAGAATAGTACGCTCATTAGGCAACTAAAAAAATACGAGAAAATAATTGCTATTACAATTTGGATCCTTTCCAGAAAGCCCGAATGTGTACAGGGGGATTTTTCACAATCCTGCCTTTAAAATACACATTAATGTCGGGTCAACAAAAGCAGGCTTGGAAGGCAGGGGTTTATTTGGAAACTACTTTTAACAATATTATCCTATTACTTCACAGGAAGTAAATGTTTATAAAATTGTAACTTTGAGAGAAAGGCATTAAAACTTTCAGCTTCCTGATCAATATTTGCAATCATCAGTGTATTTAGCGGGTTAAAAGATGATGGATGCAATGAAAAATCCTGAAGGCTGACTATTCCGTTACCTTAACCATTTCCCAAGGAGGTAGGAAAAAATCCCAAGCCAAACCAAAACAAAACCCACCCCTTTCCTTTTTTTTTTTGTTGCTAATCTCAGAAAATTAAAATATACCACAGGTAGTGGAATTAAAATATCAGCATGACACTATTGAACATAATGGCTAAGCCTGCAATACATGGATCTTGCCTGACAGATCTGTCTTCCTGAGTGTTTTCTATCTTGCTGTCTTTTAATTACTGAAGAAATTAAAAAGTGTACTGTTAGAAATTTTCCCAACCCCCATAAATTCTTCAGGAGTATGTGATAATCTTGTTATCACCACTAAAATCTGAAGAATCACTTTCACTCATTTTTCCAAAACCCACAACCTTCTCTCATTCTGCATCCTGTGCTTTCCTTTTCCAGATAATGCCATGCCCTCAGTTTAATTTTAAACAGCAAAGCTGCTGTAGAGCATTTCACTGGTTTATATAAAACCATAGAGCCTGACAAAGTACTCTATAAAAGGAACAAACAAGCATTTAAAATACTGGGTTTAGCATAAAGTCCCTTTAACATAGTCCCCCACTCTTTTGCTACTTTTTCCTTTATTCTTTTCATCTACTGAAATTCAACAATCTATATACAGAGGACTCCTGCTGGGATCTGAAATATCACATGCTTTGAATTAACTCAAACCATTTACTATATCAAATTCCTACTAAAATCACTTTTAACTGAGATCAGTGAAACACTTTCTAAATGTAAATATAAAAACGAATGAGTAAGATTCTTCATGCATTAAAAACATGTATGATTTCACAACTGCATTTTCAAAAAATTTTAAGTCTTAAAAAAAATGTTATGGGGCTCAAAGATTACTCGCTTACTGACAAAACAGGACATCTTCCTTTAACCAGCCTAACTGACTAGAGGAATCTCTTTAGTTACCTCTGTAGCAAAAAAAGCCCATATTTCCCATAAAGCCTTTTCCAGGACTTGACATCTCAATTCTTTAACACCTCACAAAATAGTTCTCTACAAAGCCAAAAAGCTGCAAAGTCTTCTGGCTACTTGTGACTCTTACCCAATGATTTTATATTTTAGTGAATTTGCTTACAGCTGAGTGCACTGCGTGCCATCTGCTAGAAAGCTGAAAAAACCTCCATGCCCGTCTCCTGGCCAAGCAGCTGTACAGCTTCATCTAGGACTTCATCATTTAGGACAACAACTGAAAAGTTTTGGACTGCATTCTCAGATTTCTTTTCCATCAATTCTATCACTGTTAGGCCATCTTCACCTCAGAAATCCTGCAGTGTGTTTAAGGCCAGATGCTGTTTCCAAGCTCACGTGGTATTTTCTGGATCCACAACTCAGAAAAACTCCTCTGCCTTTTGTGTCCACCATTTATCTTTCATAACACAAAGCTTTGCTTGTTTTTCTTGCTCAGCTGCCTTGTTAGAAGCTTTCTCATGTGCCTTTTTTTTTTTTTTAACCTTTTATTGAGTTTTATTCAACATGTTCAAGGACAGTAGCAGAAAATTAATTGAACTGTACCTTTTAATCAAACTGTCTTGAAGTTTGTGTCAATGAAGCTTTTGATGTTCACTAAGGCCCTATATAATTGCATGCCTGAGATTTTTTTGGCCTCTGATTTGGCATTCACTGTTTGGCTTAGTAGATCAATGATAACAGCATCAGGCTCAACTCCATTTGTTTCATGGTGTCTGCTGTCTTGAGAAATTCAGTTCTCTCTATTAATGAGTCTGATGTGCAGTCTGCACTTGCTGTTAGCATAAGGTGATATGTGAGTCCTGACTAATCCACAATCAGTCCAACAATTTACACATTACATGTATCAGGTAATTCTGACTGGCGCTGCAACTGCCAAGCTGCTGTGTGATGTCATATATAACCAGCAAGAAACAGTTCTGCATTCATGGCTATATTCTACACCATTTTGTATTCATTAGTATGTGGGGACATTATTAAAGTTGCAAGACTTCATTCAAACCCTTCAGGTGACATTCTGGTCACCTGGAGCCTTTCTTCAAATGCAACAGTCATGAACAATGTGCGCTGTAAAATGCTCCCCATAAGAGAAGTGTGACATTTTGTGACAGTGCAATAATTGTGCTGAAATAAACAGGAACTATTCTTTGACTTTACAGGGTCTGTCCCAGTTAGCACATAGTACTAATAGTGGTAACACAGACAGGATGACAAGCAAAGGTTCAATAAGCAACTAAGACAATGTGTTAAAAAGGGAATTCAAAGAAATGGGGAAATTATGGAAATAGGAAAGGAGCCTCTAGAAGATAGCTGAGCTTAGTCTAAATGAGAAAAGAATGAGTTTGTGGGCACTTCAAAAGTCATCAGAAAACATTAAAACTGAAGAGGTTCTAGAAACACAGTACGTGGTTTAAGAGAAGCAGTAATGTCATGGAAACCTGTAGTTCTCAACTAAAGGAAAGGACTTAAGTTGATTAAACTCAAGTGAGAAGAAAATGGTAAAGAAAACCCAGAACAGATGTTTTTAAAAAAATTTGCACAGAAATAAAACACTAAAGTGAAAGCATCCACTTTTCTATATAAAAACCAAAAGCCTAAGTAGCTAGATGGAAGACCTAAAATGCCTGTTGTTAAAGCAACAGTATTTACACAGTAGTCTTACTGAAAACTTGATGGAAAAAAGACCATCAGGAGAATACTGAAAAAGCAGAAAAGCCTGAAAGCCATACACTTCAGCAGGGATTGAAGAAAGGTTTGTATTAACAATCTAGGTGAATCAACTAAGTCCCTATGAATCAAAAAGCTACACTGAACAACAAAAGCTTTATCTAAAAATAAAAAATAAACAAAAAAGAAAAAAAACCACAAAAAAAAAAAAAAAACCAAAAAAAAAAATAAAACAACCCCCAAAAAAACCCCACATAAAACCAGAATGACCCAGTGGACTGGTCATCCAGCCAGGATGGAAACCACTTGAGCTTCTACGAAAGGCAGAGATAAGACAGGTGTCAAAGAAGAAAACACAACAGGTCAAGGGATACTTCAGTGACTCCCAGTTAGACTGGCTAAGGACTGCAACAGCAGATGGAAGCTGACACCACTGTGTATGTCTCATGCACAGCTGAAAACCAAAACAAGTAAACAAGTAAACAAACAAAAGCCACCCATACAAAGAAAGAGAAACACTCAATCTAAACTCAAGAAGTGTAAAGAACCTGGTTCATAAAGTATTACTACTGAGAAACTGCTTTATAACATTGACGCTTGTTAAGCAAACAAATGAAAGACAAAATCCAAACACTAAAATTGAAAGGGAGGGCTAGAAGCTGACATATTAAAATCTTTGTAGGTGGCCTGAAGACACTATAAAAGTCAGAAGCACAGGCCAAAAGCTAATCAATTCCCAAAAACTACTTGGGAAAGACCAAAACACATGCCTGAACAGCCAAGCATGGAAGTTTCTGAAAACTATCTTAAAAAAAAAGAATAATAAAAAGGATAATAAAATTTATCAAGATTAATATAAAGACTCAGTAATGCAAGCCAAGAAAAGAGCTTGAGAAATCATTTTAAGAGTATAAAAATAAGTAACAACTTACTATTTTTGAAACTTAATCAGAAGTTGGCAGTCTGCTAAAGGATTTCTAAGCAAACAGATGATGCAGGTATTAAAAAGAACAGCCAGAGAAGAGCAGACTGTAGCAGAAAGGGGTTGCTGGGTTTTTTGTATCTGTGTTCAGCGTGTGGCAATTCTCATTCCGGAATATTTTATACATGGGGAAAACATCAGAAGATCTGTCTCAGACTGAATATTAGTATAAGGCATTAGAGAGAAAAGAACCACAACAAACAGATAAGATTCACCAGAAAAGGCCAACAGGACTCAAAGGAGAAATAGCTAAAATTTCAGTAACATATAACTTCCACCCCAAAGTGCCCCAGTAGCCAAAGACAGGAATGTGAAGTGACTCCCGTCTCTCCTGGGACCACTCTCAAAGACTAAGTGAAGTACCAATACGTCTGGTATCTATCCTAGGAAAAACTGTTAAAAACAAAGGTCTCAAAGTGCCCACAAAAGTCCTCAGGAAACCTAGGGTGCATGTTTTTCAGTATATCCATAAGCAATTTGGGAAAAGGGGTGAATAGCAATCTGACAAAATAGGGGCCAACCATGAAGACTTACAAAAGCGTCTCATAATAGTTACTCCTGAGCAAGAAAATGGCAGATGAATTTCAGTGGACATGTGAAGTATATGAAGTAATACAGCTCAAACAAAACAGTTCTTATTTTACACACATGATGACAGGCTCTTGGTTGACTATTAACACTTAGAAATGGAGATATCTGATGTTTATCATAGGTAGAGTTGTGAAAACATCACTTGGGTGCTCACTAGCAGTCAAAAAACAACTCAAAATGCAGAACATGGGAAAAGAAACAAGAGAAAACACCATAATGCCACCTCAATGCATGATGAAGACTGTCAATAATTTTGGTACTATCACAACCACTTCCAAGTGAAGGCAAAATAAATGGACAAGATAGGTTTCCAAGGATAGTCAAAGCTGTAACACAGTGGCTAGGTACTAACGGAATAACATTCATACTTAAGGTTTCTCTTCTCTGCATATCCTTTGATACTGCTCTTTGATTTTTAAAGGTAGTGTCCATCTCAGACCAACAGGGAACAACCTCTAACTGAGCTGCCCACATAAAAATGTGTAGCAAATATGTAGCCAGGGAACCCCATGAGCCTGTGACCATTCCTACTATGTTGTATGCCATGGGAGAGAGGACAGACACCTATCCCTGCCAAAAACATAATCAGCAGAATCAGGATGTGTGTGCTTGTGTATTTTATATACGTAAATACACCCTGTGCAAACCTCATGCTCCCAGCCCAAACAGTAAGCAAGTCTTCCCATTTCTTTATATATCCTCATCTGTCATCTCGGCAGCTTTCTCAATTTATTTTCCATCGATTTGTATCCTCTAATTTCATTAACTGCATGTCATATAAAATTTTTCACTGCATACTACCATTTATTTAATAAGCGGGCATTCAGAGGGCCCTCAGGGGGTCAGGGAACATGAATGGTCCTGTCATGCCTTTCGGTCATTCAGCACCATCTCAATCTTCTCTCAGGCTGGCAATTATCAAAGGTAGCTAGCTCTACTTTAAGACATGTAACAGCCTATGAAAAACAACATGGTCCGACCCACTTACTAGTGGCTAAAATACTCAGCTAGAGCACTCACAGAATTGTCTTACCCAATAGCACTTGCTGGCAGCCACAGAAGATAAACCATGTTCCAGAGAGCAGTGACAGTTAATTACACTCTGCTCCCTGAAGTGTCCCCTTCAGAAGAGGGGTGAGACAATATGCTGCAAAGCAAGCAAAAGTTTGTACCTTGATGAAACTAATTATTTCAGGCTCCAGAGCTAATTAGCACCTACTCACATCATTTAGAATATTTGTAATGTAAATGTAGTGATCAACATATTCTTCTTTCATGCTTTATTCTACACATATTGGTTATGAATTCCTCTCCAAAGATGCAGCTTAATAACTTAGTTTAGCTGTTTTTTCAGATGTTCTCAAAATCCTTCCTCCTCTTATTTTCAAAAATAATCTGAAAGAAACTCTCCAACAAATGCAACTGCTATTTATGCAACATCCCAAAATATGGATACATGAAGATAAATTGAGTAAAATACTTATGAAAAAATTATGCTTTGCAGTTAAATATATTTAAAATATGTCATTGTTGAAAGAGCTCCATCAGTTAAACATTATGGATAACACATTACTTCACAGGACTCAAGGATGTATTTTTCAGATTAAACTGCACTGTAATGCAACAGTGAAATTAGAGCCTTCCTTGTGCCCATCTAGACCCGTGGAAGTCAGTAGTCATTTGATTCTTTGAGCTGTTCAATACTGACAGTTACATATTTTGGCTGTCACTTTTAAACCAAAGGTAAAAGGTGGCTTTCCCTCACCACTTTATTTCTGACATAATAATTCGAGAATATGGCTGTAATCAAGAAAAAATGTCAAGATGGAACTTGCTTAAAAGTAAGGATTAGAAACTTTGAACCAGGGAGCACACATTCAGCACACGGGGAAACTGTGTTCATGTTAGAGGTCTGGTTAATGCAGAAAAAGGTAAGCTTAGGCTTCTTTCTCTACCAGGTCTTTTAAAAATATATTTTGCCACAATATTCCAGAGATTTAACATATCAGCATAATAAAGTAACATGAAAAATAGTTTTAATATCAGAAAGTCACTACTGTCATTGCGTAATTATTTTTCAAGTTTTTCCTAAGGTTGTGCAATTACTTACTAAAAATACAGTTATTATCGTAGAAAATGTTCTTAAAGTTTACTCTCATAAGGACACTTTTCACGCTTTCATGTGTCTCTCACACTTCATGTTCACCTAACTTCAAACCAAAGAGCTTTCTTATTTCATTTCTGACTCCAAGATCAAGCCCATGTTCTGCAGTGGGTATTACTTCTACAACGATAAAATTTCAAATTAAGGTAATTAACACATTAGCTTACATTTGAAATATAACCGTGTCAAATAAAAGCTCTATAGAAGAGCAAAACTTCAGACACATTCATAGGAAATAGATAAAAAAAGATTCTGCAGATACAGGCATTCCTATTTAGCATTAGCTGAGGACTTATTTAATGAGTATTGTTACCGCATTGTATTAAGGCACAGGTAAGAAAATAGTAAAAATCAAAGTAACCAGAAACAAATAGGTAAATTCTTTTAGTGTTAAACAGACTCTTCATCACTTGAAGAAGTGTCTAAAATCCTACCACTTACCAGTCAGGTTTGGAAATTGCCTGGGCTTGCTGGGACAGAAAATAAGCCCAAGTGAGAAACTGTGGCCACTTTCTGGCACAAATTAGCAGCGTGCCAATGGGGATTACAAGAGCAGTTACTGATCTGGACAACCTACCACCTCCTAGGTCTTGACCAGAGTAGACTGTGGTCAGACCACTGTGCCGCTACAAAGGACCACCACAGTGGCTGCACTAAAGAATGGGAACCCAACCTCCTTCCAGGGTCTATGAAGCAAAGAGGAGTGACTTATGAGGAGCAGCTGAGGGAACTGGCGTTGTTTAGCCTGGAGAAAAGGAGACTTGGCTCAGGGGAGATCTTATTGCTACTTGTAACTGCCTGAGAGGAGGTTGTAGCAAGGTGGGTGTTGGTCTCTTCTCCCAAGTAACAAGCAATAGAACAAGAGGAAGTGGCCTGGAGTTGCACCAGGGGAGCTTTAGATTGTATATGAAGAAAAATTTCCTCACTGAAGGAGTTATTAGATATTGGAACAGGCTGCCCAGGGAAGTAGATAAGCCACCATCCCTGGAGGTACTTGAAAGACATGTAGATGTGGCACTTACAGACATGGTTTAGTGGTGGACTTGGCAGTGTTAGGTTAATGGCTAGACTCAATGATATTAAGAGTTTTTTTCAAGTTAAATAATTCTTTGATTCTGTAAGACTGGGAGCACCAGCAAGCTGGTCCTGAGCCAAGTTCAAAGATCATCTGTTTTCCTAACACACCTCTTAGGTGAAATAAAGTGTCTGAGTCTTCTGTCTGAATTCAGTCTTGCTGGAAAAAAACCTGGGGGAACCTAGTCTTTCTAGGATTTTCCTGCAGGGCAGACCAAAGTACTAGTAAATTGGAGACAGGGATGGAAAAATTTTACCTGGAATTGGAAGGACAGCAATCCTACTTGTCCAGGCAGTGGGCACTTCTACTGCATGCCATAGCATTTAGGGTCTTTAAGAGCTCCCACAGCACACAGTTCAGCTGCCTAAGGAGACAGGTAGAAAAAGCAAGTTCTAACTATTTTTGCAAACCCCAGTGAGTGGCTGTGAAAAGCCATCAGTCCACATGGGATCTCATGGGACTATCCAATGATCAAACACCAGACCGGTTGTACCTGAAGCTATAAGGGAAACATCCAGGCCAGAGCACATCTTACCTCAGCTGCCCTCCAGAGCGCACTCTGAGCACGCAACCAGAGGCTCCTGCACTCTAGAGCACATCTTCCAGGTTAGAGAAACTTCAAAACTAGAAACATGGATGGTGGAAGATGTGGATGCTCACACAACAGACCTGAGGGCAAGGCTAAGAGGCTGATGGGTACTGCTTCCTCTCATCTCCCAGGCAGGAACAGCAAGGAACTTTTACATCACATAGCACTGAGAACAAGAGTTCTGTTTATAGAAAAGAGATAAAGAAAATGTTTCTATACAGGTTGGAGGAACAGACAACTGGGAGGATAAGTGTAGAGACAGCCTCACACTCCTCTGCACAGATGGTGCAACAGTCCCTTGAATTTTCAGCATCATCTGAAATTCAGTGTCCGGAGGTTGCTTATTCAAGATACAAAAATAAAAGATCTGGAGAAGAAAATGTGTGGAGCCATTTTTGGTTTGGGTTTGGAGTTTTTTTGGTTTGCGTTTTGTTGGGTTTTTTTAATAGCATCAACGATGATACTCAAAGGAAAAAACAGAAGGCAAAGAAAAGGGGCAGAACTGTGCTAACTCACTTTTTTCTGGTGTCCAGATCCCCAGTCCAGAAGTTTAATCTGTTGGCATCTTCCCATCATCACATATCAATAAGGCTGCGGCAGCACTTAGCTTGTTTGGGGTCACAGCTTGGCCTGGGATGAAATACTACAGGTGTTTAGCTACACTCTGTTCCCATGATGCTGGCACACCCAGCCGCTCAAGAAATTTGCAGATCACTTCTGTGTTAAATGTCCATGCCATCTGGCATGGACACTCCAATCTTGGACTGATGCATGGTGCAGTCTGGAAGATTCCAGTGACTGCTACCATTATAACAAGGAAGTTTTCTTATTCACAGCATAAATGTAGGGACTGAGATCTCTGGTTAATGTCCTTAATCCAGGAGACCTCTTGAAGGCTCAACCCAAGAAACCTGTTCACCATTTTTATAGGAGTTCTAAGGTTCCCACAAATGGGTCAGATATCTTTGTCCACAAGGAACTTAAAACCAACTGAAAAAGTTCTAAGCAAGAGAAGCAGACAGGTATTCATAGGTTCATGGCAGACCTGCTATGAAGTTGCCAATACACGATTTGTGAATCCACATACCTGGCTTGATGCTGATAAAGGCAGCATACAATTGTAGCCTAATCCATCATCTCCTTTACTCCCACTGCACCTCAGTAAACAGCAGCTCTAGTCAGTATGTTATTTGTCATTTTTGTCAACTGCACTAATGATTAGAATTTGTGGATCCACAATTTTGAGTCACAATCTGTGACATTAAATAACCTTTCCATTGCCAGGATATCCACAAATCATTAATTTATTAAGATTACAGTTCAAGGCTAAGTATTTTTCCAACATAGCCATACCTATGGTTTTATCCAGTACTTATTCAGCATTCTTGTTATTAAATACAAAGGATAAAAAACAAGTATGCCACTGGCATGTGTTTATCTTGATGGCTCTCTGTTTCCAGGCTTGTTAGGGACTCGCAAATGAGACAAGCTTTTAGCAACATTAAAAGTAACCACAGATGTACTGGGAGAGTCATTACAAATAAAACAAAACGCCCAGACTGATGCAGTAGTGAGAAATAAAACCAGACAAAAAGCTAGGCAATTCCTGCTTCAGACAGGAAAATGCAGCAACCTTGGGCCTGACTAAAGAGGTAACACCAGCTACAAAAGTCATGCTCAGACAACCAAAGATAATACCGGAAGGAACATCTGGCAGGGATGGCAATATCCTAAGACTGTATCAAATACCTAGCAACTATAGCTGCCAAATAGCCAGCAACTACAGCTGGAAGTATATATTGTAATATGGTGCCTAGAGACAAGACATAGAAACACAGGATTTCCTCATGGAACATTTTAAAACAGGACTTGAAAGCAGAACTGTATGCACAATTACAGTTGGAATTATGGAAAGAAAAGGTCTTATAAATACACTAATGTTTACTTGAATTCTTCCTCATCTTGGAAGTAGCAATAATCTGGCAGAATGAGTTTAAGAAGAGGTAGGATACCTCCTGGGCACAACCACCACAGCATCAAGCATGCAAACAACCCTGTCTCTGCTTGCCCGTCAATTGGTGAGGGTTTTCCCACCTCATTATCTTTACTGTGACTTAGCTTTCTTTTGGGGTGAATGCATAAGCTGGAGTTTGAAAACAGTGTATCAGATGGTTTGTCTTACTTTCAGTCTGCAAAGATTGCAAGGAATGCTTTCAGACCTTGGGTATTCTTGTACTTTGGGAAGGCAGTTGGTGCTCTTAAACAAAAAAAAACAAACAACAAAAACAAAACAAAAAAAAGCTTTAAAGTACACAAGACTGATCTCAAAGATTTCCTAAAACTGAGAGTAGTACAAATGAACTTACAATATGGCCATATTATTCTATGCAATTAGGTTATAACAGAGCATCTCATGGATAGAGATATACTACCTCCACAACATCCGTGTGGTGACCTTTTGGTGTAGAGAGATGATTTTTTCAGATTCAGAGTACTGATGAGAACATTACTGGAGCCATGCAGCAGATGCCTTTATACAAATACCTAATCACTTCAGACACTGTGATGAGAATGGTGGAACATGTGTTCCACAGCTACCTTTTCCACATGGACTTGAAGACTTTTCCCCCTCCATTTCAAGATGAGATTCTGATAATGACAATCTGGAAGGGTTTGATTGATAGCCAATTTTTACCAGAAGCAGCAAGTATTTCTGTTAGAGTAAGACCAATTAGAGGGAGGGAGGATTTGCTATCATTCTGACCAAGGGCCCAAAGAAATATCACATCCCACATAAAGCCCCAAGAGGCTTACAGGACTTCTGATTTTCTTCGCTTTGCACAGAGACAGGTTGGCAGCTATGAAGTTTTAATGTGCTCCTTCAGAATAAGGCTGCTACCTCTGCTTCCATGCAGGACCAGCTGAAGGTAAATCCAGTGAGTCTGATGCCAGAAAAACAGTTCCTGCAGAAGGTACATCTGCCATTTTGTAGGTACACCTCCCTGGTTAACTGTACTCCCCCTTTGAGAATGATTACCTACTCCTATTTTTGCCACAGAAGGTATTTGGTCATGTCAGTGATGCAAGTGTGCAGCCAACCTTTACTTTCTTGGATTTATGAGTCAGTAAAAAGGTTCAGGAATCACAGCTGAGTGTACCAGTATGATCAGGAACTTCTCTGGAACTTCAAAGGAGTGCTTGAGGGAGATAAGTAATACCTCTGTTCCACAGACAATCATTAGGCAGCTAACCCAAAGCCATCTCATGGTGCTGTAGAAAAGGGAAGGCATCTGAACGCCACACTGTAGAAGCACTTTCTACCCAACACATGCTCTACTTAACCAATGATACCATCAAGAAGCATGCAGCTCCAGATCCATGTCAATACAAAGACAACCACATCTTAAGAGCTTTGCAAAGTCACATGTAGCAGCAAGGATCTGGGAGACAGATAAGGGCTGCAGACTAGTGTTGAACACCGCACAGCAAGATTGCAGTCTTTGAGCAAGGAGCACAGGCCAGTTTAAAAGAAAACACATGTACATCAGGCAGCAGACTGCGGACCTTGAGTTTTGGGAAAAGGAACAGAGAGAAGATCTTGACAGACTTAGGTCTTCTCCCACTTACACTGCAAGTGCTAAAAGATTCTGATAGCCCTGAACTTCAGTTTTTAATTGAAGCCTGTATCTATGGAATGTGCACTTCTTATGTCTAGAAAATATATGGATAAAGGAAAGTTATGGCCTTCCAATAAATTGTACAATTTGGGCATTAACCCTGTTTTCAGTCAGAGTTTTGTTCCAGCACATAAGACACAAAACATCACAACTGCAAATATTTTGGATACACTCATATTTTACACCATGAATTTTAAAATGTTTTTTCTTTTTTTTTTTCTCCTACAAATGGCAGTTATAATAAGTATGTTCTGGCCAGAGACATAACTGCTCTAGATATCACTAAAAATGGTCATAAGTTTTTAGTACTAAAAAGGGAGAGGAGGGCAACTAATGAGTTTGTCCTGTATATTATACTGAAAGAACATGATAATAACCAAACAGAAAATGAAGCTGCCCCCTGGCATTTCTAAGCACTGGAAGGCTTTTGCAAGTTTGTGAAAATAATTTACTCTTTATTGATTAAAGCAGCAGCTAAACATGGATGACTGATCTCATTTTGCCAGTTTCACACAGTTCACACCAGGTATAGACAAATACAGGGGATATTTTGACACAGGAAATTCAAAGGTTGATACTATCAGTATATTATTTTAAACTCTTAAGCTGTGAACGATCATCTTTCAAGCAGACTCTGGGTTTGAGGAGGTAAAGTGCTTAATTCCACAGGTCAATATCACAATAGTTTTTGAAACAAAAGCAAAATCTCCCACGAAACTGCTCTCAGTAACAATCACAGCACATTGTCTGAAAGAAAAGTAATCAGATTTCCAGGCACACTCTGTAAGTAACCTGGTTTACTGTAATTTTGCAACAGCTTTTATAAATTTTTCACCTGAAATCAGGAAGGCTACAGCTCATACTCTGACAGGTTGAAATAGCTGAGTAAGTGGAATACACTCCTGTGTTGCTGGCTGTGTCTAGGAACATTTAAGAATACATTGCCAATAAAAACTCAGCCATCACAGTGATATATTCTAACAACCAAATAAAAAACTAAAATAGAAGGAAAGCCTCTCACTTCCATTGGTTTGAGGGTTGTTTTTTTTTAAGAAAGCCTAGAACATAATAAAAATGGTTCATGCTTCACAAATATCCATCTTTTCTTAACAATGTCCAATCTCATATTCCACGTTCTAAGCTGTTCATTGAAGTACGTGAGAAATACGAATCAAGTGTCGTGGTGAGTCATTTTGGAGTTTTGTTTCCACACTGGGCTTAAGTAATTTTCAGTAAAATCTTAACTGCTTTGTATGAAATCTAAAGGAAACAGTGTTGAGAAAGATTTCCTTTAACTTCAAATGCACAGACCTGCACAGACCTACACAGAACTATCCCACTCATTTGCGCCTCCTCTACAAAATTAAATCTTCTGTCAAAACAATCGCATACGTACTGGATACATAAAATAAAGACAAGGATACTAATACTGACTCTTGCAGCTCAGACACTCCTGTGTACCCCTTTTACATAATCAGGCATGAAAAAAATTACTAAGATTCCACAGCTATATGAAAAGGGTATTCTTCATTCAGATGTGGGAGAAACAGACCTAAACCTTCAGGAATATTATAATCACAAATGCAACCAGAGCTAGACTATAATAAAATGCTTTTAGGTGAAACTCTGGGCAGGGCTCCAAAGGATTTTGTCCAACATCCTGTGGCTGGAAGTCCACATAGGCAAGCTTTCTCTTCGCCTCAAGTTACTTTCATCTCTTGACTGGAAACTTTAAGGGTGAACCCCACCTCTCTCTCCACTCACCCTTCCAGTTGTTAGCCACAGGAAGATAAAGGCTCAGGAAAAAGGTTTTAAAAGCATTTTTTTTCCTCTTCCGGTATGTCTGGAATTCCAAATGCAGACTGAACTATAAAATTCACTCTTTCTGAAGTAGCAATGCCTGGCAAGATCCAGCCAGCTCACAGTTTTGTTTCCATAACTTCTGTCCGTCCCTCAATCTGGGCCCAGGGTTATGCCACCATTGTTACCATGAATGATTTACCTCAAGAAACAGAATTATGAAAATAAGCCTGTGCAACTTGTAAACAAGCTGTAGATTGTACCATGAAGGTATGAAATTTAGTGCTAAATCCTGTCAAGCCCAAGTTCTGTTGTCTTGACTGTAGGCAAATATTGCGTATGTGTCGACACCTAACTATGCCTCAGCCTTAATATCCAACAGACTTCCATTTCCATTACTGGTCCCTTCGGCCGTGACGGACGAGCACCCAACTTAACACACCACAATGAGATATGGTGTTGAACCTGTATTTTGTACACAGAGTTTCAAAACTGAAACATTTAGGGATTAAATAACTGAGTTATGAGGTGTCACCATTTCTGGCCTCATATTAGCTCTTTTACAACTGCTCCGTATTTAGTAGGAATGGCACGTTAAACAAAAACCTCAGAAAACATTTAATACAAATACCCAAACCAAATAAACCACCAATTAACTCTAAGTTTAGCCGATCCTGAAAGCAGTTCCTGCAGTTTTTAAGACAAAAGTTTGGTCACAAGCAAGAAAGCAGGATTCTGACTATTTAAGCAAACACCATTACGTGCAGTGCCTCTAGAAAAGAAGCCATTAGATTATACTAAACTACTCATCCTCACTCTTAAATGTTCAACAAACATTAAGCTTTTCAGAAGATCATTATTTAGGAAAAAATAAATAAAAACAATGAAAAGTCTGAGACTCCTCAAATCCCTATTCTTTACTTCAGAAGCATACGGTAATGCAAACAGCCTGCCTCTAATCGCTAACAGCAGGAAAACTGTAAGGAGCAAGAATTTTACTGCCCTCTGCAGCTTTTCCTTTGCGTTCAATGCAAGGGCAAAACGCCACGGATTTCAGGATGAGATAAACTGATACCTCCTGTCATCTGCCGCTGTGACATATTTTTCCTCCCAAAGGCTGGAAACCCCGCACTGGATATGCAGAAAAGGTATCCGACCGCCCGAACTTCACCTGCCTTTTTAAAAACGAAAACTGCGCTGCCCCAAAAGCTTTTTGAGAAAACGGGTCAAACGCTAGGAAATGG
>NW_009937675.1:0-9703 GCF_000696875.1 Nestor notabilis
TGCCGGCTGGGCTTGAACCACGACAACCTCATAAAAGAACATGCAGATAGCTGGGCTTCTGAGATGTCATGATAGATGTGCCATGAGAGATGATAGACAGATGATTCTACTCTATTCATAAGGTCCATTATCCTGCCAGAGAAGGAATTTAGGATGACCTGATGTGATTTTTCTTGGCTAAAGCAGCAGTGACCATTACTCATCATTTCATTGTCTTCTAGATTATTATAAAGAGCCTGGTTATTCAGTTCTCATGGAAACACTGTCATTTAAGCAAAGAAGTCCGTAGGCAGATCCTCTTCTCTGTCCTCAATGATAATTGACAATTGCTGCATTTATTTTTTTCCCAGTCCTTCTGAAACACCACATATTCTCTGTGGCCTCTGAAAAATAATAACTAGCAGCTCCCAGACTGCTTCATAGCATACTAAGTATCATGAGTGCTGAAATCCCTATTTACTGAGGTCATGTGAGGAGAACTACAGAGCCAAGAACAGTCATAAACAAAGCAACTTTTTTATGCAAAACAACATGGAAATGAAAGTTATCAGAAGACCAAGACCTACAAGGGTCTTCTTTACAATGCAGGGCCTGAAGCACTGTCCATCAAACAAAATAAAAGCCTTCTGAGGGAACAAAGTCCCCTCAAATCATTGCAACTCATAATGCCGGGAGTGGGATGGGGGAAATCACACTGGCTACATAAGAAGTGGTACATAAAAAGTAGGGATGTTCAAATTTTGATAAACAAGGGATAAAACTTAAAATGCACTTTGCATGACCCTACCAAATCACACTGTTTCACCAGCAGCAGTATGAAACCCCCTCCCTGAAAAAATTAATAAAATTTTATGAGATAACCAGCAATATCCCTTGTGTACTCCAAAAAAAGTAGCATTTTCCTCAAAGGTGTATCATCTTCTAGAAAACAGTGGAATTCTGGTTATCTAAATAAAGGGGACTGAATTCATCAGAGTACTGATAAGGGTTATAGGACTGAATAAGCAAGAAGAAAAACCTTGTATAAAGAAACATTAAAAAAAAAAACCCAAACCCAAGATTGTTTCTATTATCAGATGATCAAACAATGCCTGTCGGCTGAACTGCTGTGCCCCACTGCTGCATGCATACTTGTCCATCTAAGCTTTGAGATAAAGCACCTTTGTTAAATCAGAATTAGACTGAAAGGGAAGGCTAAAGGCAGTATTTAACTTTCTCACTTCAGAGTTTTGCTACCTTTCTGCTAAACACATGGCATCTGGTTACTGCTGGAACACTGAATATATAGGACTAAATGTATTTAGGTACAGATAAACAAATTCTAGGCTTCTAGCACACTTAACAGTCTGCATTCAATTTTCAAAAATTACTTATAAACAAATTTCTCTGGGGTGGAGGTAATGTAAGCTAAAATGCTGAGCTGTAAATTGGGACTGCTCTGTTGAGAACAAGATGGGCCAGTGTGGCCTTGGGGTATGTATAAAACAAGGGTAGCCTTTGAAGATAAGGAAGGAGTAATGATGGGGTGGGGTGGTTCACTCCTCCATAGTTAACCTGCTGTGAAGATAAGAAAGGAACAACCTAAACAGACCAGCTGGTTCTCCAAGATAAGGAACAAATCAGAACAAACTGACCTAAAACATGGACACAGTTGTTAAGTAATTCACAAGAGCCTTTTGCACATGTGCAAGCAGAGGTCAATCAGTGGAAACAGTGAGTAAGACTGTCAAAGGTGATGAGAGAGACCCCTCAAGACCACCACTCAGCAAGAAAACCCATGCATAATTAAAATACAAATACTACAATTAGATGCAGGAAATCTAATGAAAATGTAAAACATTTCCCAGAAAGGTTGTAAATATGTGTAAGTTTGTTGGATATATGGATGCTGCTTGTAGACTCCAGGTATGCTCACCTTTAAGAAATGATTCACGTGTGCACTCATCGCTGCAATGAAGAATGCCTGCTTTCTGGAACTCCAAATTGAGTCTTAGTGTTTCTTTGACCATCTTTTGCAGTAACAGTAACAGAACTACAGTTCTATATAGTTAGGAACTTCTGACAGCTCTGCTACAAATTACCTCCAAAAGCAGAGCGAAGATTTACTCTCTTAAATGCTCCTTATTTCTTTACATAAAATCTTCTAGACCAAGAGTTTGGAGGAAGGAATGATTTGTTGATTTGTGTGGGGGTTTTTTTGTCTGGTTGATTAGTTTTGTTTTGGTTTTGTTGGGTGGTTGTTTTTTTCACTGTGGGAGAGGCAGAACACCAATATCCTCTGAAATTCGGTATAAAGCAAAGCTCTCGTGAATTTTTTACTCTCTCCACATCACTACTAGGTATACTGGTCCTGCAAAACAAATAAAGTCTCTCAAATATTTCTATAATCCTTTTACATGACACTCTCAAGACCCCTTGTGTGAATTCAGCTAAAAAAATAAAAACAGGTATTTAAGAACTGAATGAAACTATGTATCAATCCAAGTGTTTTTATGTATGAAAGAACTCAGTTCTTACTTCAGATGTCAGGTAAGAAAGTGGGGGTTTCTGTTTCAGAGCAGGATTGCAACATAAATCTATTCACACTTTCTTTTCCATCTTTGCTTTTCTTCCTCCAAACTCTGTCTAGATTTGGGATTACTCCTCCCCCTTCTCCTCCAACTTCATCTAGATTTTGTACATCTAGATTATTTTTCTGATTCCATCCCATCTCCCAACAGCTTAGAGGAACATGTGTAGCTTGTTATTAAGTTTTGTTCACCAAAGAAAAAACCTTCTATTAGTGACACATCAAGACAGGGCTTTTTTTCATTTGGGTGTTGCCTTAAAGTGAATCCTGTATTTTCTCCATGGCAAAAAAATACATGTTCTTAAACTAGCAGGATTTAATTTATTTATTTAAGATGGAAGGTTATTTATCTGCAGAGATGTGTACATGTCCTGGGCTAATTTGTCATAGACATGCCTATTCTCTTGTTCTGTCACATCCCTGATAATATCAATATGACTGCCTCCAGATAAAACACCCTTATACTTGTTTGTCAGATTGACAGCAGAGTTACATATCAAGATACACTGTACTGGGTCAGACTGCGATTGTCTGCCTTGCAGAATATAACAAACAAGGAATGAGATTTGATTTCCGTTCATCTACAGGGAAAAATTTACACACCAACCCTCTTATGATAAATAAAGAGAGCACTTTTGAAAATCTGAGCATTAATGAATTGGCCAATTAATGTAATCCATGTAAGTACTAACTGAATGTGTGAAATGCAAAGATAATGAAAAAGTAAGCATAGAAATATTCACCTGATACTATCCACAAGCAACAAACCAGAACTACAAACTCTTTCAAAACATACCAGATATGTATATATATATGCTACACATACCTATATATAAAGTCCAGAATTATAATAATATATGTATAAGAGCCCATATTACAAGAATTTGTAAACACATTGCAGACTAAACAGTTTGCCATTATACCCATGACCCATACGTTCCTTCTTTTTTCAGGTCTTCAGTTAATTGCTATCAATAGTGTTGTATCAAATCCTTAAATAGTGAAACAAAGCTTAAAAGTACAAAGACAATGCAAAAGCACTACACTTGGATATTGTTTCTATAGATACACTCCTTTCTAAATCTTCTTCAATGTGAAAGCTTCACCTCAAATGGCCAAATATAATGCTCAGCAGTGGAACAGAAATAAGAACTCATAATACATGCATTCTACCAACACGTACTTGAAAACAAAAAAAGGCCAGCTGTATTATACCTGTTGTCATGGTATCTGTGGGGATGATGCTGCAAAACGTCTTGCAAGAAACGCTCCATCAAGCTACTAGTACCCATACGATTCCTGCAGTACGTGGTAAAATGTCTGTGCTGGGAGCTGAAAACATGCTGGTGAAAGACAAAAGAGACGACTAGTTCAATACTACTGTTAACACACTGGCCTGTTCCTAAAAATTACTTCCCAAATTAAACATTTTATATCAAAAGAAAAATCTTCAGCCTTTTCTTCTTTAAGGCCTTCATCCAATGAGATTTTTAAGCATGCTTAGAAAGTGTCAAATAATAATAAAATGTACTGAAACATCCTTGAGTTGGAACCCAAATTAGCAGCATTGACACTTGCTCACAAGGCTCTTGTAACTAATACAAATACTCCAAATGTATTTATAAATTACTATCAAAATATTCTTGAACTTCATGAGAAACATCCTATAACTCACTTGAATTAAGGAGAATTTTACTGAGCATAGAAGATTTATATAGGCTTCTATTTTCTAATTTAAAAGGTCTAAAAGAAAAGAGACTGTCAGAGCTAAAGAACAGAAAATAGTTGATCAAATGTCTTCAGCCTTGATATCTAACACATTAACCCTAATACTTTACAATATATACAGATCTCAAGATTAAAGCTACAGAAATAAACCTACTGGATGCAATGCACAGCAGTGTGCCACTTCAGAAAAGCAGACTGCAGTAGCCATGCCACTCCACCAGCTCCTTTTTAACAGGTAATAGATAAGCGGGGTATCATCTCAGTGCATACACTGTGTAATTTGCAAATTGATTAATTTTCATTCAGTACTGGTTGTTCAGTGTAAAGACTGATATTTTCTAAGATGATACAGCCTTCTTGTACTCTTTGCTATCTGTTGCTGAATCGTGCAGAAGCCTTCTTACCTGTTCCAGATTACTGTAGTGTACATGACAACAGTTGCAGTATCCTTGTCTATTTTGCACAGTGGATACTCCAGGCCAAGAATGTTCTGGACGTCTTGTGTGTAAACTGAAAGAAGCAGGTAATATTACCAAGACATGTTGGGATGTTTAACTCATGTTCTTAACATGGAAATTTTACATAGCTATCTTACTATAGAACTGGAACAAGTTTGCAAGATCAATGTCTCTATTTCAGAGTTGTAATGGCAACTTGTTATCCTTTGTTCTCCATTTAAGAAAAGATTTGTCTAGTGAAATTAGCTTGGGAATACCTTAAAATATGCAGTCCTACTTGCCAGCCAAGGAGGACAGAGAGAGGAGGTGGCTGGCCTCTTCTCCCAAGTAACAACTGATAGGACAGGAGGCAACAGGCTCAAGCTGTACCAGGGGAGGTTTAGACTGGTATTAGGAAAAATTTCTTCACCTAGAGGGTCATCACGCATTGGAACAGGCTGCCCAGGGAAGTGGTGGAATCACCATCCCTGGAAATGTTCAAACAATGCTTAGATGAAGCCCTCGGTGACCTGGTTTAGTGGTGAACTTGGCAGCCCTGGGGTAATGGTTGGACTTGATGATCTTAAAGGTCTTTTCCAACCAACCTGGATGATTCTATGATTCTGAGATAATACAAGATAAAAGGTAAGGTTGAAAAACATATTCTTTCTGGTTTACTTTGTGTAAGCAGTACGCTGGACCCCAGTTAGATCATGATCTAACTTACCTGCTACTGCTGTCCCGTCGTACAGAGCCTTCAACACCATGTCTTTCAGTTCCTATAGTGAAAACAAACCAAAACAGATTATCAAAGAGCTGGAACAGAGTTGCACCTGCAATTTATTACTTTGCTTACATTGCATTTGTCAAACCTACTATTTAAAGGAAGATTAAAAAAGAAAGCAACTGTATAGAGATCTTTTGTCCTCAAAGGTCCTCCGAGAGCTTCATAAAGTAAGTTTTACTCTTTCATGGTTGAGGTGAGTGGGAATTTTTTTCTACTGATTTCTCTGGGATCAAGACTAAGCAATCTGCATTTATACTGCTATATTCATGATCACTGAGATAAAACGTAACATTTCTTAAACAGCTTATTCCAGGACAAGAAAATTACACTGACATAAAAACTCTGCGGACAATTCAGAATTCACTTCTTCCATCTAAGTTCCATAACAAAACTTAGGAAATCAAAGTATGCAACTGAAACTACAAGGTGAACTGATGCTTCTACTATTATTAGACTGAAAAAAGAAAAGTAATAACTGCAACAAACCATTTACTTTTAAACTTCTCACCTTGTGCTGAAGAAGCAGAAGCTTCATCAGATGCTTTGATTCTGTCAAACATCTGTAAGTAAAATACAAAATAACTGAGAATAAACAGTATTTTAAAACCCACAGTAAAGCCCATCCTCAAGTTCATCCTTCAGTCCAAGCTGTTCAGAAGCACTATATTGTTTTGGCTGCAGCCAAGACTTGAGTTACATGAAGCTGCACTGTAAAAATAAACTTCTGCTATACTAGGTTACCCTAATATTATATTTAATAATTCACATTGGTTTTGATAGAAGGGGCTAATTGCTGTTCTAATTAATGAAGTCAAATACTATACTTATGAATATGACTTAGACTTTTAGGTTATGAAACAATAACCTGGTCAAATTCATTTAATTCATTCATTCCCTGAGCTGCCTTTACAATAAGGAGGAATGACGTATGCTAATAAAATCTAGGTATTATATATACCTAGACCAAACAAAATAATTATCCAGGCTGAAAAAGTAATCCTTATTGCTCAAAAGACCTGCAAAACAATATTGAATCCCACAGTTTTTAATTAACATATGACTGCAGCAACATACAGTTACATGCTTTAGTGTGCCCAAACACAAAGGGCTTTACACATTTCTTTTACATTATGGAATACAAGCATAAAATCAGCTTTCTAGTACAAACCTTAGAGTCATCAGCCTTCTTTATCCACCAAAGCTGACTCCAGACTAGCAAACAACAAATGCTGAGCAGGAGGCCATTTGCAGTGCAGGACACTTATCTCTTCTCATCCCATCTGGCAACAATGAAGTTAAAGAGCCTTTTAAAATAGAGTTAATAATGCATATTTTCCATGCCCTAGGGCATGTAAATTTTTCTGTACCACTTTGCAAACAAGTCAGTCGATAAAATGGATAAACCTCTTTTAAAGTCGGCAGTACATCCTTCTTTTTTATTATGGAAGTTGTTTTGACAGTCTTTCCTACACACATGTTAATTATTCTTTCTGGAATAACTTTGTTCCTTCTTTTTTATAGTCCGTATGTATTAAATATTGTTGTTGTTTTGGATGCCAGCACTCAAGATTTAAAGTATATAATACAATATATACTAATATATTCTACAATAACAGAAAACAAATTCCTCAATATCAACCAAATTGAAATTAATCTATTTTGAGCATTGTTCATGAACCTGCCCAGAAAAACAATGTTTTGTCTTGCTTATGTTACATAAGCTATTTAGATAACACAATAATATATCATCTGGAAATTTCAGAGTAGGTTGGATGTTCAAAGCATTTTATAAATTAATCATTATCTACTCAATGAAGTATTATCATTAGCATTACAGATAAGAAAACAGAAAGGCCACAATAATTTGCACAATCACTATCACCAGCATCACAGTGAAAGTACCATATCCTATCTCAAAACTCAGGCCTTCATAATTCGTAGATCTGCTCTTGGCTTACCATTTATGTAATGTGGGAGGACAAACAAAGTTTCAAATCAACCGTTTTTACTTTTTATGCTTTATAAACTGTTCTTACAAGAATCATTCCTTCCCTTCTCAATTCCTGTTCTCAGATATGTAGAAAAAATGCTCCTATATGAAGCTACATACCATCAGGCTTGACAGATGTGTGGTTTGGTTTTTGTTTTCTTTAAATTTGTTTTATTCTTTCCCTGACTATGCACTGGTCATTATAAAATAGCAGAGCTGTTATAGCAGTTGTAGTCAGAAGAAATACCTTAGTATCTCAACTCAAAAAAAAACACACAAAAGAACCCTCACTCCCCCCAAAAAACACCAACAAACCACACAACCAAACCACCAGACTCCTCCTTCCCACAGTGTGTCAATTCATGTAATATTAAACAAACAAAAACAAAACAAAACAAAAGGCTGTTCTTACAAAGATTCTTATCAGGCAACTGAGAAAAAATTTCTTTATAGATAAACTGATCTCAGTCACCCTGTTCTGTGTCCTATACACAGCCAGGACCCAAAAGAAAGTGAGGGGAAAGCCCACAGGACTATCTTTCATGAATGATGCTTTATGGCAAATAACTTGCTCCATGTGCTCGAAGTCAACTTACTAGTTTTCTAAGGTCTTACATACTTAAGACAAAACTGCAAATGTGGAGCGTAACAAGAGTGTAGCAACCAGAGACGAGGCTACCCCATTGACAGGGCAGTCATACAGCTGTCAGCAGGGGACACCACAACCACTCATTCCACAAAACCGAATTAAAGCACTATGATACACAAATATCTAGTTTCATCTCAGAGACGGCAAGCAACATAAACTGCAATATGTTGGAGGACAACTACTACAACAGTTTGTTACTTCCTTATTGCAAGGAATAATACCAATGATGGTGCACTACAGAGAGTTCACGCATCTGCAAGTACAATTCTGTAAGTTACACCCCTAGGTCAAGACGCAGACTCATGCACATTCAAACCGAGCAAAGAGCATAGTAACTTTAAACAGGACAGGACTATGTCCTATAACTATAATGAATTACTCCAGTCTGGATTGCCTCATCATTCTTCTACAGTTCGAGAAGATTCAATGGACCAGATTTTCTCACAGGAAGAGGGGCACATTAGGTGAAACTTGCAAAAGCCTGGTTATTTCTTAGTAACTGACAGAAAACATTAGGAGGAGATATTTACCTACAAAGCTTACAAGAGAGGAATACCTATTCTTTTACCTCAGTGCTTTATAAGGAACACTAGTGTACAAGCCAAACAAACCTGAACTCAAAATGATATACAGCACAAAAAAACCCCAAAGAAAGATACAAACCTGAACTCAAAACGATATACAGCTTGCTTATTGTCTGAAGTCAAGGTCAAATCACAGGTTAGGAATGTAAAGGATGTGCAGATGCCTTACTTATGTTGCCAAAACCTGGAAAGCCTAACTGCAATCCTGACTTTATCAAAACAGAAACTGCAGCTGTAAATCCACAAAGGATTTTCCAGGTGTCCATGCAAAGCCTGTGAAATTGGGTCTTACTTAAGGTACTTCAAACCGTAAATATTTTAAACAGTTGGATTAAGAAAGTTTATCTGTACAAGTGACAACTTTTACCACTGCAAAATCGTGTACATTGTAACAAATATAACAACAACTGGCTACATACATAAACGTTTGATTTGGTAAGTTTGTAACCAGGCTACTTCCACTGTCTTGAACACCGATGTTTCTTTTTGGCTTTATCGAATTACTGTGCGTACAGCAGCCAGAGGAAGAAAAGCCTCAAATAACCCCATTTAACAAGAGAAATCCATAAAGAGGCAACCAAAAGGCATGAATCGCATAAATCAAGAATAAATAAATAAATTAGTGGTGCATTGTGATACTATATTAAAGTGTCAAAGGCGTCAAAGAAACTCTCCAGACAGTGTCACTCTTGCACTGCAACAGGTTATGTAGAAATAAAAAGGAGTAAAAAGGCCAATCAAAACTGCTCACCCAAAATCACCTCACAAAAAACTCTCCTGCCTCGTCACCTGAGAAAGCCTGCGCTGGGTAAACAAGAGGGAAAGCTCTTCCTTAAAGTTATCTGTCTTCCAGCAGCGCTACCACAAACAGGGAGGCGGGAACTCATTCCAGCAGCTGCTTTTGCCCCATGGCCGCACAGCACCAGCTCCCTGGGACCCGTCCCTGCTGCGCCATGAAC
>NW_009937676.1:0-30114 GCF_000696875.1 Nestor notabilis
TCCAATCCCCTGCCACAGGCAGGGACATCTCACGCTAAACCATGTCACCCCAGAAAGTGATGAGATTTCTGCTGCTGGTTTCCACACGTGTTCCCTCCCCAGCTTCCCACTGGCTTTCTGGCTGCCTTATATCACATTGAATGCAAAAAAGAAACTCAAATGGTAAAAAGTTGACCAAGTTATTTCCCCCCCCCCACTAAATCTGCCATTGAACTGCTCTAGCTGAATTCACCCCCATTCGCACTTCGTTCGTTCCCACCATCCATCCTCACTGACCTTATGTGGGAATTTGCTTGGATTTTGTTTCCAACAGGAACATAAGCACGTCACCCAGCAAACACCCACAGAAACTCCCCAAACCTAGAAATACCCTCAGTTTTGAAGATCTTCATAAAAGACCAAAGATCCTTTAACCAGATACTTCTACTCAGCTAACCCCACAAAACAGCATCCACCATCCACCCTTCGCATTCAGATAGCCAAGGCTGCACTGTATTTCCAAATACATATAATCCTGTATCATCAGCATTGAAACAGTGTAATTCATCCTATTTATCAAATTCCAGCCTTAGGCCAAACTATTTGCATGGCCAAACCAGAAATACCATTAGATTCACAGCAACACACTCTGTACAGTGCCAGCCTGAAGAGTTTTCCTATGTGAATCTCAAGTATTTTATGCACAAACTTTGCAGTATCTGACCCAGACACTGTCCTCGGCCACAGAAATGAACTCATGTGGTATTCACGGAGCTGCAAATGGGCCGACATCATCGGGAGCAGAATCTGCCCCACACTGTGTAGTAACTAAATGATAGTCTGTGGTAATAAAATATTTATTATGCTCTACACAATGCTGCAATTGAATTGATGTACTTCCTCCCCTATTCATCAGAGTACACTGAAAGCCCTCTTTAACTTCTACTCCAGAAGTCTCCAATTACACATCTTGTATTTTTCTTACAGATTTTCCTATAGGATTGTGTATCTGCAAGGAACCATTTGGCAGTTCAGGCAGTTTACCCTGAAATGCAGAGTGGTGTTTGTTTTTTTCTCCCTGTTGCTTCAATTTATCTGCAAAGACATCCCTGGCACAGAGTCCAGCATCAATTTCCTTAATACAAAGAGAAACCCACAAAATACATCGAACAGATCAAAAAGCCACATCACACTTCTTTACCCAGCGCTGTACGAGGCTCCAACAGAATCCATTGTGTGACAGGCAAGAAAAACAATGAAAGACCTGTTTGTTATGAACACTTAGTCCTCTGCCCAATACAGACCACTGCCATGGTGATATTCCTGTTTCAGTGCTCTCAGAAACAGCTCAATAAACTGGGAACTTGCCACAGTTCCTCCTGCAACCAGTAAGGCAAGAACAAGCGGTAAGGAGGTGGCACCAGTGGGATGCTCGGTTTGGGTCCCCACGACTCAGCAAGGGGGACCAAAGGGATGCTAATCATAGAGCTTGGTGCCCTTGCAGCCAGGGACCTAGTGGAAAAGCCGTGTCACAGAAGGCGGATGGGGTTGCTGGGAGGTGAAGGATCCCACCCTGCCCTCCCTCAGTGGGTATGTTGCTGTTGGCACTGAAACAGAGAGAGCTGCAGGGGATGCAAGGAATTGAAATGGAAAAACCAGGAAATAAAATGTAAAAAGTGTATTGTGAGCAAGTGATTGAAGGAAGTAGCAGAGCCCTTAACAAATTGGTTATTTGTCTGGTTAGCTGGTGCAGAAGTGGAACAGGAAATTAATTCAATATGCCACAGACTTACATTCCACTATTATTTTCTAGGTTTCTTCTTCCCTATTTTTTCTTCAGATACATATATATACATATCTATAAGCCAAAAAGCAAACCATTTCTGGGCAAGCTAGCAATTGAAGCTTATGAATCTCCAATTAAAAAGACCTCATCGTTATTAGAGCTAGACTATAGACAGGCTTGGAAATGAAAACATAAAGTAAGACCAGTTAAGGAGAAAAGACCCTCTTCAGAAAGCACTTGGCTGCAAGCAGTTCTTGACTTGCTGAGAAATATCCCAAACCAATAGCTAATACCACTGCACTCATATAAACCTTTAGGAACAAGTTAGCACTCTCTGTGCCTTACAGGATATGGAGGCTTGCCAGCATTTTCGCTTTAAATATGAAAATGGATATCAAATCCAACTTTTGAGATATAATAATGGCAAGGGAGATTGATGGCATCACTACGCTGCACAATAGCTATTTAAAACACTTCTGGTTGCACTTACAAAGCTCCAGTGTCCTCCAGAACTATAGAAACTGTACATAGTATTAGGAGGAAGTAAAATTAGAGATTCACAATGAAGAACTAAAGCAATTCAGTGTTTTTCAGGGAGGGACCGACTGCAGTGAGCACTTCTGCAATGACACAGCATTGTGTTTGGAGAAGGAAGGAAGGAACACTCTGAATTTCCATAAATGAGATGTCCACTGCCGGGACAGCACTAATGGTGCTGGGTGTGCCAAGGAATGTAAGTGGAATGGAAATAGATTTCTAGTTACCAGAAAAGTCAAGTTCTCCTAAGCATCATGGGGAACATCACTCCCCCACTGCATGGTCACATCACACGAGTGGGTAGTGAGATGATGGCAAAAAGGCGGAAAGACGAAAGGGAACTAAGCTGGAGGAAGAAAATAGGAGGAGAAATGAGAAGCTGAGACTAAGGCTGAAGGCAGAGTGGCTGGAGTATGAAAAGCCAAAGAAAGCCAGACAAAGCAGAGGAGGCACCCCCTTCACACCTACTGCTGACTCACACATTTTGGGTTACTTTCATTCTTTCTTTGTATTCCGGCAGCATCTGGCATCTGCCGCTGAGATCAGAGCCACGATGTGCCAAGCGTGAATCAAGACCTTGCTGCTCACGAGCTGAAAATCCAAATAGACAAAAGGGAAAGCAGAGCAAAGGACCTCACCAGTCCTGCCTGGAGCAGCCAGAAGCCGTGGCAGCAACAGAATCCATCTCCTTTGCATCCAACCACTGCGCTGGGCAGTCGGGGAGGACCCACATCACACCTATTTTGCTCTATAGCAAGAGCTGATGCAGTCGAGTGGGTTTTAAAAGCTCTAAGGACACACCTGCCCCTCAATAGGATGGGTCAGGTGTTTGTGTTTGTCAGGCACCACTTCTATTTTTTCTGCTGTAAGAAACAGGATGGTTTCCATGCGGTCCCCATCCCCATGAGCTCAGTTATTGCTGCATGAATCCATGGAATGGGTCTTCTGTGAACCTACAGGAAATATTAAGTGCACAGCTCAACTTCAACAGGCAGCAGCCACAATCCACTTATGCTGCTATCAAGAACCAAGCTGGTTCTTCCAAGCACCCAGGTGTGTCACAGGGCAGGTCCACAGCTGACATTTAAACTCATTTCACACTTATCAGGCTGCAAACACCATGGCCTGAGGCTTCTGGGCTCACCTTTGGACTGCTTTGCACCCTCTGGGCTCTGTAGTTTCAATTAACTTGTGGCTATAGAAAGTCAGGAGAGCATTCCTCTTGTATTGTGCCATGGAGCTCTGCAGAACTAATTATTTTGCAAATAGAGCTCTAAATCATTAACAAAAAATGTTGATTATAGCATCTGCAATCATTATTTGGCCCATTACTTAAAAAGCTGGATACAATAAATAGGATGGGGAATAGCTGGTATTACACTTCCAGTGCTCAAGAATAGGGGCTGCCAGAAAATGAGCACTCCCTATAATGGTTACACTTGGGCTCTACGAGTACTTTGTAATCAGACCAATACAATAAGTCCTTCATCCCCAGGCACTTAAAAAACCCCACCAGATATCATTAAAAGAATGAAAATACTGTGGATTTTTCTCCCAGGCCCTTTGTCTTTTCTTCCCATTCTTTGGAACATTCATAAACTTACATTTCTACATTTCCCCGTATGATTTCTTAAATAAATATTTTAACTAAGTCAAAATACCACAGCTTGAAATGGGGATGACTTCTCTGTATTTAATTCCTTCCACGCTGGCTGCCAGCTCTGGGAGTTCTTCTAAGTGGCAGCTGCTGCAAAGCCCACAGTGGGAATGTAAGTGCCCCATACCTCCCACCTCCTTCCCCTCCCATGGGCATGCAGATGAGTCCCACCACCACCTCGGTCTCCAGAAGAGGCATTTATAGCATTATACCATTCACACATGTCCTCCTCCACGCCATCTTCAGTGGCACCAGAGAGCAAAGTCATGCTTGGAAGGCATCTTCCAATGACACCATCATTGTGTTGCCCTTGCTGCAGTTTTCTTGCTGTCAGAACCAAGTGACCAGATGCTCATCCTCTAACTAGTAAAATCAGTGCATCGCTCAGGCTTTGGCAGGAACTTTGATCTGAAGCCTATCTGGAGCATCCACGTGCTGAAGCAACTGACCTTCAGGAGCTGCCACCCTTACTGGCAGATGACAACACAGGCAGTTTACCCCTGGCTTTTAGCTGCATGACTACAGGCTAGCTGCTGCAGCACAGACAGATGTGCTCCATCAAGTCCAACAGGATAATCCAGAGCTCCAGCATAAAGATAATGAGTTTATGGCTAAAATATTACTAAGGTTCCTCTCCCCCATGGCAAATACCTGACAGGAACCCAGGGGGTGCACTGGAAGGGACCTCACCAGCCAACTCCTCTGGGCCTTGAATCATAGACACCTAGAATGGTTTGTGTTGGAAGGGACCTTAAAGTTCATCCACTTCCATCCCCCTGCCACGGGCAGGGACACCTTCCACTAGAGCAGGTTGCTCCAAGCCCCTGTGTCCAACCTGGCCTTGAACCCTGCCAGGGATGGGGCAGCCACAGCTTCTCTGGGCACCCTGTTCCAGCGCCTCAGCACCCTCACAGGGAAGAGCTTCAATATAATATGATATGATATGATGATACATGATATGATATAACCATAATATAAATAATACAATACAATATAAATCTCCTAATATATTTTTTACCTAATGAAGTTTGAGGAACTTTACTCTTCAGTTGAATACAAGTTCTCTTTTAAATTCAGCCCAGGTTTATCAAATCATGGCTTGTAGCACAGATAGTGTCCCCAGCAGGGTCTTCTAGATTGGTGTGCAGAGGCATTCATAACGCTCCTCTGCCAATTCCACACCTAACACTCAACTGGTACCTACACACCACACTGCTACCGAAGCAACATCCCCTTATCAAACATTTCTCATTTTCCTCCCCACCTCAGTTATTTCTTTCTCTCTGAGCTTTTCTCCAGCCTCATGTCCTCGCTGTGGCCATGTTATCCATTTCCTTCTTGCCTGATCAAGGGTTCTGTGCTGGCCCCTCTCCAACTCCTCTCCTCAATGCAATCAGCTCACTAAGAGCTTGACAAGCTGGTTAATTCCCCCCCACCCCCATGTCTGTTTTGCACAGTTTCAAAGCAAGGAGGAAAACGAAAGACATTTTTTCCAGCATGAGGAATAAAACCTCATGTTGCAGCAGCTTAGCTTGCCTGTAAACAGGGCTCTTGTTTGAAATAACGAATACAATAGCTGGTGTGGTAAAACAATGTGTGATGGAGGCGCACAGAAAGGAGAGAGAGTGAAGTGCAACTGGTCTAGTTGAAGATGTCCCTGCTCATTGCAAGCGGTTGGACTATATGACCTTTGAAGGTCCCTTCCAATCCAAACTATTCTATGATTCCTCACCTGCCTCTAAAGAAAGGTGCCAGATGAGTCAAAATGAAGTAGAGAGAATGTACTTCTCTGTTCTATTTGAATTTTGGGGTAGAACTGCAAAGGAATTAAATCTCCTGTTTCTGATTTTAAACCTTTATCTTCACTAGGGGTAAAAAAAGGGGAGGAAACAAAGGTAAATGGAGTACAGCATACAAATAGAAGGAGGCAGTGCTAACTGAAGCTGTTAGTGTGCAGTAGCAGAGATACCGGTTATCTCGAGGGATGCATGCTCCAAACAAAACGAAAGACAAAAAAAGAAGAGAATAAAAGAAGAAAAAAAGAAGAAAAAGAAAAAAAGGAAAAAAGGAGAAAAGAAAAGAAAAAAAGAAAATTAGGCCATCTTCATGCTAACCACCACGCTTAGAGAGACTCGCCTTCGATGTTCCACTGAGATGAGGCAGGCCATGCCCACATGTGCTGCAAGGTCCCTGCAGCCATGCTGGCCAGCAGGTCCCCCTGCCCCAGGCAGGTCCCGAGCTGTGCATCAGCTCTCCCCACAGCACCACCACTTCCTACCACTGGCGTAGCCATTTGAAGGTTTTTTTTTCCCTGTGGTTAGTTTATATGCTCCAGCTCATTAACATCTCCTAATACCAGAACTTGAGGCTAATTAGGCATGGCAATCCTGAGGAACATATTCTCCTTTCATCTTCCCAAAGCAGGATGCTCCTTGGCGGGCCAGCTGTAGCTCCACATGCTACCCATGAGGGTATCACCCTGGAAGTAAAAATACTACAGGATCCCACACATTACACAGCAGGGATCCCGTACTTGTTAGTTGATGGCACAGTTTACAGGCTGTTTTGCTTAAAACTTGGAAGCATCTCTGCCATCAAGGCAGATTCCTGCTCAGCAGCCTTGGGGAATTTCCCCAATAGTTATCAATACACCAGAGCTTTCAGAATAAAAGCTACTGACTTGAAAATGAAGGGGCAAAGTGGTTAGAAAATATAGAGACTTAAATAAAAAGCATTTGACAGAACAATGCTGGTGGGAGTTTTCTCACCGTGACTACAAATGCACAGGATCAAACAAGCTGCAGGGTCTGAGACACACTCCATGTGCATAAACTACTCCTAGGAGCAAGCTGTCCTTCTGCACATCACCTAACACCCGCTACAGCAACAGGTACCCAAGGAACACCAACACACAAACAACGGGAGCTATGATCAGCACCAACCACTCCTTTAAGCTCATGAAACCTGGTTTACCATTTGTCTTCTGGACCACAAAAATGCTGACCAAAGCTTGCCCAGAACGAGGGCATATTAAAGCTCCCTTTGCTCATGGGATGCTCATATCGTAGGTTTTTCTTCAATGCAAACATTTCTGTGGCTGTTTTTTTCTTCCTGCTTTTGAAGATCATCACCTCCAACACCTTCACTTTAAATCTCCTTAAAATGGCTCAAAGGGTTCACCAGTTGTGAAAGAAGAAGATAAAGGCTGAATTTCTCTGGTCACCACTTCAAATTCCTGTAGCCTTCAATTCAACATCTGCTTTTTATAGTCAGAGATACTTAGAGAGCATCTTTTAAATAGTGACAGCGAAAGGTAGATACAGATATATCTTCATCCTAAAGGACCCCATGAATTCATGCATAACACTTCTTTTTGCCAATCACTGCAAACAGGGACCTCTGAGGGATCAAAATGCAACTACAGACAGCATGAAGGATGACTTCACACCTTCCTGCTCTTGAAAAAAAATGTGGTAGCATCTTTGCTGCTGATGAGAACAGCAAATGGAGGAGCTGAGTCCGCAGGCAAGGATGCAGTGTGACAGGCGGGCAATAGCAGTGACAGAACAGCAGCATCCTGCTTGGAATCATTTGCAGCAATTCCTCTGTTGTGTTTTTTCCCCTCCTTTTCAAATCCTTCCTCTGAGAACCGAGGGTGCCTCACCACTAGAAACATGAGACAAATTTGCTGCCCGAGGCAGCAGAGACCTGCCTTCAGCTGCTTTCTGACTTTCATTTTTGGAACGGATTCATTTCCAAAAGCTCCTATAAACCTGGCTGTACTGGCCCACACATTACAAGATGGAAACGTGAAAAAATCCTGGACAGAGATGAAGCATCCACCAAAGCCCTAATTTGAAGGCAGCCTGAATGCAAACCTTCCCTCACTAGGCACCTTAACATCAGCTTATCCACTCTTCCTCTGGAGCTTTTTCACATCACCAACACGCAGCTCCAGCCAACTATAAATCTTCATGTGGGGAAAATGTGCCCAAAACTCCAGGAGGAAAAATGAAACAGGGCATTTCATTTTGGGCCAGCTCAGTCCAAACTGGAATTACATTTGTTTTGAACTGACCAAGCCATTGGCATGTCAGAATCCAGTGAAGCATTAACCTGCTTTACTAAGCAACACATCCAGCTCCTGGGGACAAAAACATTGGTTTGGCACTGAAATTAAGGCTGGGGCTCTGAAGCTTGGCTCTGTGCATGCACCATGAGCTGCGGTGTGGGTCCCCATGCCTCCATAGGCTCTCCAGCCTGCTCCCAAGGAGAACCAGTGCTTTTGAAGGAGCACGCAACAAAGCAGCCTGTCATCTGCAGAGGTGCCAGGGTTTTGTTCACCTCCCAGCAAACCCAGTGGCACAGGCTTTTGCGCTCCGTGTTTTGGTGGATGATCCTTGGCAAAGCAGCGGGTTTAGAGCGTGAGGTATGAAAAATACAGGGTGAATTTTGCAGCCATATGGGGTTAATATTAATTAGACTGTGCTTGAGGAGTAGCTGTGCGAGTGGCACAGTTTTGTTCCTGTGCTCTAGCAGGGGATTAGCTGTTGGCAGAGCGGCGATGCCGGCAGGAGACTCCACCATCCGAGCTGTTTGCTGGCACCGGGCTGCTTTGGCTGGAGCTGCTGCTGACTCTTTGGAGAAGCAGTGCTTTTTTAAACATGTCTGAATCCTTGCAATGGCCTCGGCAACAGCCAGCAGCCCTTGTACCCCCAGAGCCCTCCACCATGCACACAGCACGGAGTGGTATCCTGCTTCATGGTGATGGCTCACTAAAGCAATTAGCATCCATCAGGATGGGGACCCCTCCTTGTGTCTTCTGCCCAGATGTGCCCTCACTAGACCAGACTGCAGTGGTGACCCATATACCCCGGACCACAAGATGTGACTTATCTGGGCTAAGTCCCACCCTTGCTCCATCCCCAATGTCCCAAACAAAGCCCTCCAGTCCATCAGAGAGCTCTGCTTCCACAGGTTTTATATGGATTAGATGACTTTAATTAATCTTTTACTGATTAAGGCTCGGATGTAATTATATAGCTGGTATATCAACATCTGCCCTCTCTTTGACGACTCCCAGACCACATCTCCCACTCACGCTGCTGATGGGTGACACCAGAAAACAAGCCTCAGCCACTCTGTTACAGGGGACATGCTGCCACGCTTCTTCTCAAATCTTTGCAACTATTTATGTATATAAAAAGCAGACTGATTTCTAAAAAGCATACGCAAAATGCAGCTACTGATGCCACCACCACACTCAGATTTGGGGCAGCATTAGCAGGGTTTTCAACTAGCACAGGAGGCTTTAAATTAGCAGGCGTTTCTCTCCATCTTCACTTTAAACAACATTGTGCTGTTTCCAGTATTGTACCAGTGAACTCACAGTGACCCTGTCAAATAAATATTTCTCCCGAGGTAACACTGTTTTAAATATATCCATTTAGGATCCTTATTTGAAAACACTGGACAAATTAAATGCCTGTAAAATTTGACTTTCCAGTATTTTGTATTCAGATAAACTCCTACAGCACCCACTTCCATGGCAGCCAGCCCATATTTCCAAGTAACTACAGTTTTAAAAAGCTAACTCTGCTTTTCAATATCTATGCATTCATCATCCCTTCCAGTCCAATAAGTCTTCTAGAGTTCAAAGAAAAAAGTGTGAGGAAAAGGGATGTGAGTGCAACATGCTCCCTTCCCAAAAAGCTGCATCCTGAGCATCCTGTATGGCTTCCTACCATGTACCCCATCCCAACCAGGCATCCCCCACCAGCTCCATGAGGCTTCTCTGTGGCTCCCATCAAGACTGGGCTGTAAGAAGCTTTCCTGCACAACAAAGGGGAATGGCAAAGCTGGTGAAAATGCTGCTGAGTGAAGCCCTGTGCTCCAGAAGAAGTCACAGTAATTGAATGTGACTTCAAAATATTTCAGATTCTCAGCAAGGATTTGGTAGCAGAAGAGAACACGCTGTGATGAACCATGTTTCTAACATGGTATGAAAAGCAGTTTCAGTACAGGTTGCCAAAAAGTGTCAAACGGGCTAAAATATGCTTGTTGATAGATAGGCAGATGATGCTTCCGATGGCAGGAGCAGGGAGGAGGGAACAGCCATAGGCAGGGGGAGAAACCTCCCCTTGCAGAGGCCCGAGGCACCCCTCTGGTTTAATTGCGTTTTCCCTTGCTCTCATATTCTGAGGAAGGTTAAATATGTCAAACAGGAGTTTACAAAACCTCCCTGACAAATCCTCTTACTCACATGATCTTTCTAAATGGTCCCAAATCTTTTCAGCTACGCAAGAAGTGACGCTATTTGCTCTGACCACTTCAGCTGCCACCTCCCACATCTCAGGGATTCCTGTGTCATAGAGGCGAGGGGTTAACTTCTACACGACACCCAGATCAAAGAGCATTATCATACTTTCCATATTTTCTCACCCATTCTTCCTACAGCCTAATGTCTTGTTTGATCTTTTGTGGCAGCGGCTGCCCACTGAGCAGATGTCTTCATCGAGCTGTCCGCAGCGACCCTCAGGTCTTCTCCCCCCGTGGTTACAGTTCATTTAAGGAGCAGCAACGTGCACAAGAGCTCCTTTCTGGGCATCTAACCTTGTGTTTGTCAGTGGTGACTTCCCTCTCCCCCTGTGGTCCTCTTTGCTTAACTTCAACTCTGACACCTTCTTCATGGGGCTGCCTCCCACCGGTGCCTCTGTGCTGCCAAGTCACCATCCATCCTCTTTTTTCCAGATTGTTAATGGAACTATTCAGACATACAGTCATGATGCAGATACTTAGAGCAGCATCAGTTTATTCCCTATAAAAAAAAGCTGACTCTTTACTTGTTTTCTGTTCTAATCCAGAGCAAGCTTTTTTAACCTGAAAGGCTTGCTTAAACA
Source organism: Nestor notabilis (assembly GCF_000696875.1). Taxonomy (NCBI): domain Eukaryota; kingdom Metazoa; phylum Chordata; class Aves; order Psittaciformes; family Psittacidae; genus Nestor; species Nestor notabilis. The sequence goes on from NW_009937676.1 coordinate 10,859, forward strand.
AAGGCTCCCAAAATCACAGGCTGGTTCTTTGAGACCTACCACTTTGCTGATGTACTATTTAAGCAAAAACACACAGATTTCTGATTTTTCATAGAATCACAGAATAGTTTGGGTTGGAGGGGACTTTCAAAAGGCATTTAGTTCCAACACCCCAGTTTGTCTCTTATCACATCCTTGTCACATAGATACCTTCAACTGTGGTTTTTTGGTAGAGCTGGTGCTCAAATGAGGCACACAACTGTCCTCCCTTCCTTTTTTACCTAAAAACCCCAAACAGGTAAACCATGTGGAGCCACCCACCCTGTGCAGACCCAAGCAGGCAAGACCTTGGTTAGCTTTGTGGACTGGAGGCAGAAAAGCCAAGAAAAGGAGGTGTGAGCATGACCCTGAAAAGCAGCAGAACAAGGGGGCTTCTGCAATGAAGCTCTTGCACTGGTAAACCTGGGGACATCCAAGTATCCTGCTGTGTTTAGAGAAGGAGCCATAGGGGTGGGAAAGGACAGAGCCACACCAGTGGGTCCCTGGGAGCACCTTCTGTGATCACAAAATGCAAAAACCTGAAGATTTGTTAATTTTTCTAACTCTAGTGCATTATTCTAAAGACATGGCACATTTTTGGTTGGGTTTCTAGAGAAGGTTTATGAACATGCCATGGTCTCCACAAGCTTCTGCCCCCTGGGAGCAGGACACCAGCACCTCACCGCAGAACACGCTGAGCCATGGGAGATGCCATCAAGCCTGGAGGCATGGACCCACAGGGACATGGGTCGCACTGGTTGCGGGCTGCAGCCTCTCCAGGCTGCTGCTCCCCAGCCCTGTCACTCCTCATCCCGCACGCTCATCTCCACCACCTGAAAGAAGCTGAGCTGGTCTAGATACTAACGGGGTCTAACCCCTGGAAAACGCTGACACAGAAACTGTCTTCTCTCCTCTACCTCCAGCCTCATTAGAGGCTGCTGTTAACCCTGGAAGTTCATCCGAGCCGACAGCCTCTCCCTACAGCCTAATGCTGGTGGGTTTTCTTCCCTTTTCCCACAATCTCCTTCCAATCCTCTTCCACTTTATCCTCACCCTTCCCAATTTGCAGAGCAGGTTTTACCAGCCCGCCTCCTGGCATCATCTGGGACATTTTCCATTTTCTGGTGACTAACCTGCTTGGTTTCACCGATTTTTGGCTGCTTTTATGTCCACTACAAGCAGCACCAGCACCTCCCAGCCCATCGAGTTTCAGCCAGCAAAGCAATAGCCAAGTCAAGCAAAAGCTGGTGTTAAGATCTACTTAATAAGTTGTCAGCCAGGTCCCGTGTATCTATTCTTGCGGGCATAAAGATCTCTGTCAGCAATCAAAACACAGATTTACACTCCCAGCACAATCCCTAGCAGCATTTAAAGATTTTTAACGACCATCCCTTTGTCCCAGGGACTTAAGCACTGATCGAATGTCACAACGTGACACATGAATGCACAACACAACGGAGGTTTGACAGGCAGCAACATTGTAATATGATAATTCCTCTTTGTCCCTTAATCGCCTCTGTTTTTTGCAGACTTGATTCACTTACCAACATGTGATCAATCACTGCCTTTTTCAGTGAGATAATTTTTTGCCCTCTATCTAAATGGCTGCTGTCAAAGGGAATCCAGTACTAAATTAAAGCTGATATGCTTGTCTCTGCCCTTTTGTTTGTTGACTTCTTCTTACACACAATTGATTTTAAATAGATTTTTTTTTAATGGGTTCCATCACTGTTTAAATAGATGTATTTTTAAAAATCTGGCTCCTTGAAATTAACATTGGATATGTACACATCTGAAAGTGGTCTTGAGCATATAATTTAATGGAGAGGAATAAATACAAGAGTACGTGCTGGTGAGCGTATCAAGTCCCCACTAGATGTGGAGTGAGTTGCCTGTTTAGATCTTCCCACATGCTCTGTTTAAAGCAGGAGGACAATCAAGTCTCATGATTTGTGATTGTAACAAAAACAGGGTGGTGTAATTTAACACGAAATGAAGCAGCGCATCAAAGATCACTCTTCTGAGTCTGTAAGAAAGCAGGATTTAGCTGAAGATCTACAAAGAACTTCTTGGATGTCTCTCACTGGTGTTTGCACACTCTGACGAGCACCTCCTTACCAACAGGTAAGAGGTCTTTAGTGGCACAAGCACTGAGGAAATGAGGATCCACCTTTCTGAACAAAGCAGAGAGGTGGTTTTGCTGCTCTGAGGTGATCATCAGCCTTGCACCAAGCAGCTCTGCACTGGGGCAAAGGCAGAGCGGCCACTAACGCACCAGCCCAAGCTCCTCCAAGCAGGGTCACACACATGCAAACCACCCGAAACCTCTGCCTTGCTGTCTGGCTCTTTCCCCTAATTTTCCCAATCACATCCACACCACACTCCAAACCTCAACAATTTCACATTTTGCTCCTCTTTCCTGCACCTGGATCTTGAGTTGGGTTTTCCACACCTTGCCCTCCCACCAAACCTCAGCCCTGTCCAGCTGAAGCCAACAGCATGACTCCCATGGACCCAGACAAAAGTGGGAACGTGCTCTCTGGCCATCAAGACTCCTTTGCCTGCATCTGCTTGGCTATTGCTATTGGGCAAGAGAACCTGCAGAACCCTGTGAGTGCATCTTCCTCCTTCCCATCCCAAGCAGATACCCCATGCAGCACCTCTGCTGGCACCATTCCTCACCACTAAGCATGTAATTCATGGTAATAAACCAGGGTGATTTCAAAGCTAGGTGAGATGACACTTATTTAACTCCCTGGCTGAATGACAGGAGATTTTTGGCTGTGCCATGAGTTATAAATCATTCTACAGGGTTTCAGCATTTGTCCTGGTTATGCACATAAGGCACCGAAGACTTTGCCAAGATCATCTGACAGACACATCATAATCAGCCTTTTAATATAAAGAATCATCTCTTTTTATACATATTTTTTCCAAGGTTTTCCCTGATGAAAAATTAATGTTTTCATCTTCTGGTTTCTCCTTCTGCACAGAGAAAAAAGGGAGAGAAAATAGCTTTGCAATGGAGGCATCACCCCTGGGTGAGGGCGAGCAGCACTCCAGATAGGACGCGTCCATCCACAAAGGGCTGCAGGAGCCAAGGCACTAAAAACATACCAATGAATGAGACAGGGGGAGGACTGGCTCGGGAAATAAAACAAAAAAAGCTCATTTTTCAAAACACAGATTATCACACAAAATGTATTTTAGTGCATTTTCAGCAAGGTACGGAATGCCTCCGGTCTCTGCTCTGTGTCTCTTGGCAGTTTAGGAATGCCAACGCGCCCCGTCCTTGGGGTGCCAGAACCAATCTGTTGCCAAGAGACACAAACCTGATATCACGGGTGTATAAAGCCGTCTTTGGAAATGTATGAAGCAGCAAACGACCTCATGTTCGGGGTTTGACTTAGTCAGCAAGACGTCAAGGAAGAAAAATTAACCTTTTGTTATAAGGTTTGACCATTTGTATCCTCTGAGGGAGAATCAACCTTTCTGCTCACTTCTGGTATTGCATTCCAAGCAAACACCCTGTTGTTTTTCTCTTTTTCATGCTTACTTACGTTTTAGGAGATAAAAATCAGCCCCATGAGAGTCAGGACTCTTGGTAACAGGGAGGCTGCGCTTGGGGAGGTCGGGCAGGTAACACTTCTGAAGCATGGCCCTTCAGAAGAACCCCAAACTGCAGATGAACCTTCACTTTAGCACCCACATGTGTACACAGTGACATTAGTAGCTAAGGAGGATTTTGAGGCTCCATCTTTAAACATCCAAAAGGTTTTTGCCTTTAAATCTGGTCACCAGCAAGTTCTTGAAGCATTTATTGTTCCAACCGGTGAGCAACCTGCTGGAGATGCCGCGGGGTCACCGTATGCAAAAGTCTCTCCGCTTTTGGCTCTGGGCGCCTCTCTCCCTCCTCCAACCTGCAACCTGGATGCAAATCCTTTCAGACAGTATTTTTCCCCCCATAATTTTCCTGCTGCAACTACAGCCAAATTCTGCTGCCCTTCCCAGTCGGAGAAAGAGAATTCAGTGAGCTCAGGATTCTCCCAACATATAAAAATATGACAACAGCACAACTGCTTCTTCTACACGGGTCCTCCGCAAACTGCTTCTTTTCAGTTTGTTTCACTGAAATTAAATAGTTGGAAATTAAGACTCTAATTAAGAAATACAGTAATTAACTGTAATTAAGAGTTACAGCGAGATTTGGGTGGGTTTTGCCTAATCTGGGGCACAAATTTGTATATGCTAACTTAAAAACTCTGTTTAGGATCCAAAATGTTAGAAAGCTGTGAAGAAACTAGGTATCAGTATCCAGGAACGGCCAAATTTCAATTACAGGACACATTTAAAACATTACATTGATGGTATTTCATGCATTTCTAACATCTTTATATATGCGATATATGTTTTATACATACATACAGGTATGAACATCACAGGGGTCCACTGCTGAATTACCTTCAGAGACAGAAAATGCAGCATCACACATTAAATAATTATGATTTCCCACGTGAGTTTTACACCAAGGACATGGTAACACAATGAGCCTTTGCCAGGACTGAAGAGCAAAGAATCCTCATAGATGGGAACCACATTACAAATAACCAAAAGACAGTTGATAAAACCAGGTCATAGGTTCGGGGGGGATTTTTTGGACTACAAATAAAAGATCTTGCCATTATGATAAGAGTAAAATATCTTGTTGTCTTATGAGCCCCTAGCAGTGGGAAGGAAGCCGAGCAGTGCCATACCAGCATGTGGGCAGAGAGAGATGGGGGGGCGGAAGAGGGTGAGGAGAGTTCATAAAATTCCTACCAGAAAACAGAAAATGAGATTAAAGGAGACATTTTGGCCATGAGGCCTTCTTTCGACTGGAGAAGGCCTCAAAGCCAAAGTGTCTCTTCTAATCCTATTTTCTATTTCGAGAATGCATTTTAATAACCCCTTTGTATATGGTACAATGACTTTAGCAAGTCCTATTTTAAACAGATTTTCCACACTAGAAAGCAAAATGGGTTAAAATAATTGTACCATACACCTCGCATGGTGACACTCTGTCTAATCCGGTGTCAGACACCAGGGACACACAATACAGTAGAAGGTCCACGTCTAAAAGTGCCTTCCAGGACAAGCAGCCCCAGGCACAGGATGGGGGGACCAGGCTGAGGATCACGGCTCCCTCCCACCAGCACCCAATCCCTCACTATCCGACCTGGATGGAGACTTGATTGGTGTCACCGGGCCCCAAAATTTCTCCTCCTTTGGGAAAAAGGCTGGCACTGGCCGCTTCCCACTGGGGTTTGGATGGAGGCAGGTAGTAGGAGTCAGTGTGGATGCTCCTGGCCCCAGTGGGAGCTCACCTGCATCTGCGCTGTGGTATCTCCACAGCCACCAACTCACTGGCCAAGCTCAACTTTGCCTTGGTAATGTACCACTTTGCAAAAGCCTGCACCTGGATGATGTTTTCTTCACCTCCACACACACAGAAAGCTCATGAAACTGTATGTCTAGAGTTCAAGGTTAAAAGCTTCTCTTGTGTGCCCAAAACTCTGCTTTATTTAGATTACATATTAGGATATTAGTACACGGTACAATGATTTTATAAGTGCTGTTTTAAACAGATTTTCCACACTAGAAAGCAAAATGGGTTTTGCTTTCTCATCCAGTTGAAACTCATCCAGCTCCAACCCCTGCCATGGGCAGGGACACCTTCCACTAGAGCAGGTTGCTCCAAGCCCCTGTGTCCAACCTGGCCTTGAACACTGCCAGGGATGGGGCAGCCACAGCTCCTCTGGGCACCCTGTGCCAGCGCCTCAGCACCCTTACAGGGAAGAGCTTCTGCCTCAGAGCTCATCTCAATCTCCCCTCTGGCAGGTTAAAGCCATTGCCCTTGTCCTGTCCCTCCATCCCTTGTCCAAAGCCCCTCTCCAGGTTTCCTGGAGCCCCTTTAGGCACTGGAGCTGCTCTAAGGTCTCCCCTTAAGGAGCTTTCTCTTCTCCAGGCTGATCCAACTCAGCTCTCTTAGCCTGGTTTCATGCAAGGCTACTGCAAGGACTGTGTCCATGATGATGAAACCAGAACCAAAACAGCAGAAACAAACACAAGTTAACAGAGAAACTCCTGAAACTGAAAAGTCTACATGATAGAAAAACCAATTTTCTCCTCTCTGTGCAGCATCTCTCAGCAGTACCCAATCTGTAGGCAGCATGCAGAAACCACTCATCAAGACAGATCAAGGAAGAGGTTCAAGCATGGTGGCCAGATGCTACCAACCACCCAGCAGCTCCCCATGCCCACACAGCTGGAACTCTCCTCAGATGATGCCCACTGGCTACACCTGGGTAGCATAAGCAGCAAAGTCATAGAACGGGTTGGGTTGGAAGGGACCTTAAAAATCATTTCATTCCAACAGCTCCTGAGCAGCTTCACCTCCAGAACATGCAATGGGGCTGCAGGAGCTGCAGCTCTTCTCACCCACCCCTCAACAGAGTGATGAACACGTGAACCTAAACCCATCACCAAATGGATCACTAGCACCAATGGGGAAGTACACAAGAAAACACCAAAAGGCCTAAACACCATCGTGCGTGTTGCAGAAAAAAGTCTCTTTTAATTATAATAACAGCATGTTAAGTACAAGTGTATTTTTGCTGCACCTCGGTGGTGCTCTGCAGTAGCCAATGCTCGTGGCCAATGAGATAACATAAACCAGGTAAGAAATACAAAAATCTATGTAGCATGAAATATCTCTAAGAGACTTGTTTAGCAAAATTAACTAGTAGTTTAATAGAAAAAAAGCTTGATGTATGAGAGTGCTCCAATTTCTTCATAGAAATTAACATTTCAATCCTGTTTTTATCTAGAAGTCATTAAACTGTGCAACATGAATTATTGGAACTGTAGCAGAGAATTAACTCTATTCATCAAGTAAGTCCAAACAGTTTAGAGTGCATCTGTAATGAAAAAATAGCTCCACATTTCTATCTCTTCTCATTAAAGTAAACCAGTTTTCCCTCTCTCAGTATATAAAACTGTCTTCTCCTCCTGTAATTTATATTACCATAAGCCAGCTCACATTCTAAACTATTACACGCCTCCAATTAATTTTTGCAGCTTTTGCCTGAAAATTTAATGAGATAGTAGTGTATGAACCTGCTGACTCCAGATTACGTGTGTGCTTCCAATATTAATGCTGGCATAATAAAATAATCTGATACATACTTGATGAGAGCTTTTCACTATTGTCAGAGTAGTTAAGGCAATGTGTAAACCAATTCCACTGATTTGTTTCCTCCTCCCACCAAGTTGGGAATAAAAAATATCCCCCAAACCAGCAAAACTTGACAGTCTGAAATTGAGGAGTCCCATGTTAATTGCCCACGAGACAGGTAATATCATCTATGCTCCCCCAAATGTTTTAAATCAGCTGTTTATTACTCACTGATTACATTTATTTTAAGGTGTTTTGAAACACCTTTATTTTTGAATGCTGAAGGAGGACAGGGACATGTTGTGATTTACTTTCCCCAAAAGGAAAGGCGTATTGTAAGTATCTCTCAATGCTACCCTGCTGGTTTGAGGAGCGGATGTGGAAGGCAGAGCATCCACTGTCCTGCTCCAAGCACAAAAGCAGCTATTGCACACACAAACCACCTCATAGCAAATCCCACCCACCACCCCAATGCTCACAATGATGGAGAATTTAAGAACATGGGCTGGGAAACGGGATGGGTTTAGTTTCCCAAGTGTTTCTGTGGTTTGCTACCTCTGCAGCTCTTTTTAAGGGGATAACTACTTTTGCAAACTGTTCTCTGGCATATTAGACAAATCACCTCAGAGCAGCCTTCCAGTATCTCAAGGGGGCTACAAGGATGCTGGGGAGGTACTCTTCATCAGGGACTGTTGTGAGAGGACAAGGGGTGATGGGTTCAGACTGAAACAGGGGAAGTTCAGGTTGGATATAAGGAAGGATTTCTTTACTGTGAGACACTGGAATGGGTTGCCCAAGGAAGTTGTGAATGCGCCATCCCCGGCAGTGTTCAAGACCAGGATGGATGGAGTCTTGGGTGACATGGTTTAGTGCAAGGTGTTCCTGCCCATGGCAGGGGGGTTGGAACTAGATGATCTTAAGGTCCTTTCCAACCATAACTGTTCTATGATTCTATGATCTTCAGAAGGACACATTCTTTGAGATTAAAATTAAAGGGAAAAGAATTATAACATTGCTTTCCACTGCAACTTCAATGTTACGACCCCATATTGTGCATAATACGATTTTAATATCTATGTGCCCGAGAGAAAAACTGGCAAATGCGATGCTCTCAGAGATCAAGTAATATTATACATAGACTTAAAAATACACATTTGGCATTATTTGGTACAGCCCTGAATTTATAGTTACAGGAAACTATAAGCTGCTCCTGGCGAATCACAGAGCCCCTGAAAACACCTACTTTTTCTCAGAGGAGCAGAGAAGCCTTGCCCAGGGAGCTAATGCAGCTTGGAAAGGCATTGGAGTTAGGAGCCCAGCTTTTAAACTCAGTCCCATTGCAGCCCAGTCACAGGACCACAGAACTACTCATCATTACTTACCCCAATTAAACCATGCCCTTACTCCATTAAACATCCACATTGTGCTCCATCCCTGGCAATGTTCAAGGCCAGGTTGGACACAGGGGCTTGGAGCAACCTGCTCTAGTGGAAGGTGTCCCTGCCTGTGCCAGGGGGTTGGAACTAGATGAGCTTTAAGGCCCCTTCAAAACAAACCAGCCTGGGGTTCTATGGTTATCGACCTGTTACAAACAAGGGAGAGAAACACTGATGGATGCAGGGAGAAATTCGGGCCCCAGGAGATAATGGTCTGGGACACAGCCACAGCAAAGCTAAAATGTTCAAGTGCTTGTCAGAAGAAGAGGCATCACACTTTATACATGACATTGAGATGCTCAAAGCCCTGAAACTCAGGTCTCTTCGAGACAGAAGGAACAAACCAGTCTGATGAAAGACTGGGAGAAGGGATGGACAGAGGTGGCAGGAGAAATAATATACGGCAAGTGAGGAGGCCAACGACTGCACACTTTAACGGCTCCCAGTGGCTTCAAATCAATTTACATTTAAAACAAATGAATCAAATCTGATAATCTCTGATACCACTCAACCTATTTGCTCCAGGGCACTGAAATTCAAATATTCTTGAGTTCTGAAAATAGGCTTTCACTCCTACGACATACAAATGAAGACAAAGAGTACCTCCACCAAACTCAATCTTTCCCGGCTTTTACACACTCAAACGGCAAAATCACATCCGTGGTGTTCAAAGCATTTTGCTGCTGTGACTTTTGCCCCTTGCAGTCAATCTCCAGCATTTCTAAGGCAGTTATAATAAAACCCATTCTGGTTTTCATTCCAGAAACCCACATCCATCCAGATGACACCAAGTGAACAGAACAAGGGGCACCCACCCCAACACCTCCCTGACACACAAGAGCCCCCGCTGTGACACTGGATGAGGCCACACCAGAAACCACATTATCACACCAATCTTGGCTAAAAATAATCTTCCTGGAGTTATTTTCAACTGAGATCTGATTTTCCTAACACAGTCAGGGTGATGGGAAGCCACCATCCAGTGTGAGGGATGAAGGAGCCCGTCACGCATGTGGTGATGCACATATATACACCTATATACACATGTATATCCATAAGATCTCACCGGACTCTCTTTGGAGGGTGGGATTACCTTTCTTTTTCCAGATTTTTAAATATCTACCTTGTACTTTTGTTTTATACATCCATGCCCTTACACCTAACAACAGCTTGTACCTTTGCACGTCAAAAGAAACATGTAATTAAATTAAGAGATGCACACACTCTTCCTTTCCTCCCGTCTCTTCCCCTTGAATGCCATGCCAGATAGCAACTCCAAATCTGCATTTAAATAGAATATTTTTAATGTATGAAAGTGGGCGGCCTGGGGGTAAAGAGGTATTGCATTCACTGCACAAAATTGCATTTAAAATGTGATACTACATTTTAAAAATTTATTGGCTATTTTTTGTCATTCCAGTACCTTTGTTTTATTCTAACAAAATCTTCAGCTCCACGGAGATGGTTGGATCAAAGCACGCTAATAAAAATAATGTGATATTACAGCATTTTATCAATTTAATCTCGAGAAAAGGATGATATTCAATCACATCTCATAAGTCACTATCTCTGGTAATTCCGGCCATTATTCAGTGTGAAATTCAAGCAGTCTGAATTCATTACCATAGGCTTGCTCCAAATCTGCATTTTTCAGACTTTGTCAGAAAACACAGCAGCCCAAACTCAGTGACCTGAATCTAACAGCCTTTCAGCCGAAACGGCCTCGCTCCCCATCCCCAGCTCCCTTCCTGCGCCGGGACAAAGCCGCGCTGCCGACGACCAGGTCACGGCCGCAAAGCCGGAGCCAGTGTGGGCTTTGGCAAACATTCCCCACTGAGCTCCCGGTATGACATCCTCATGCTGGGAGGGCATTGTGGGCACACGATGCTCCCAAGGTTGGAGCAGGGCTTCCCATGAAGTGAGGAGGGCCCCCCTCAGCAGCTGAGGAGCAAGAGAACGTGCTAGCACAGAGTGACATATGTTAAGGATGAAGTGTCACATCTCATTGGACAGGCCATGGGGCGATGGGTACCAAGCTTTGATGCTGTGTTATCAGGTCAGCACCTTCAGGAAAAGGGGGGGGGGATGTAAAATAATGGTGGGTTTTGAAATAACTGCAAGGAGTGGCTGCTAAAAGAGTGGGGAGGTTCATGGCCACGGTGAGACCCAACCCCGGACCACAAAGCCAACAGGAAAACCCTGCCAAAGGACAAAATCCAGCCGTAATTTAGCAAAGCTCTCTGGCTTAATGATGCTAAGCATGTCCCTCTGCCACAGGTTTCCACACCCTGCCCACCTCCTTCAGCCTCTTTCGCAGCTGACAGATGCTCTTCATCCTTTGTTGCCTGCATGGCTCTTTTGCTGGCTGCCCTGAAGCCTTTGTGCCCAGACAGGAGCAGCCTTCCACCTCAGCACTCTCAAGCCCAGGACCATGCGATGTCTATAAAACCATAATGAAATTAATAATATATTTCTAATTAGAGCATATTTTACTGACTGATGACCTAACTTCTTGACCATATAGGCAATCTAAGGAAATCTAATACCATAGTGCCCGTGGTTATCACTGCACAAAGTGTATAGTCACTGTACAGGAACGGCATCCCGGCTAACTTCAGTGGCATTGATCCTTGTCATTAGGGAAGATCTCATCCACACTACCACATTTCTCAATATATACAAAAATCACAGTGACACAGGCTCCATCACTCTGGTGGGATGGTGGGTTTAAGAAGCCCCAGTAGCAACTGCACAGAAATTACAGGCACTTAGAACAGGCTGCAGATACATTGGCAGGCTCTACCCTACTCTCACCAAAGCCTGTATTATTAAAAAACCACTTTGGTTGGGTAAATTTACACTCACTTCCCAATAAAAATAAGGTATTTCAGCATGACCATGTTTACTGTGGAACTTCTGTTACTGAAAAAGGCTGAAAGGAAATTAACTGCACCCCAGCAAACGCTTCTATATCAGCATCAGTTTCTAGAGATTTGGCTTATTCTACCCAATTACCACTCCAGACAAGACATCTTCTTTCATTTACTTAATCCTCCAGTAGATACCAGTGAAACAGCCACCACCGATGACAGCCACATAGTAATACCCGAATGCAAGTCAGAGCTGTAGTCCCCAAGACTGTGCCTAACAGCAAAACATCTCCTAAAGGAGCAGCTTAAAGCCCCAGAGCAGTAAAACCCCATCAACATTCACCACCAACGGACTCCTGTCTCCTTTTGTTAACTATTATAGTGCATTTATCGTTACGCAGAGATGAATCTGCAGTAAAACTCCGAGCCTAGAAAGGTGAAAGCTGTTATTTGAGATAGCAGACGAGGCTGTTGCAATTCCAGAATAAAATGGTAATGTGCTGTTGGTAGTGAGCAGTACATTGTTTTAACGTGTTGTGATATTTATAAATATATGAAGTTTAAATAATCAGATGACAGAGAGCTCCTTTTCATCTACTGAATGTTTATTATTCTTCACACATTAGCACTTTTTCCCCCAAATGTTATATCTTCTGCCATTTATAATTAATTTTAACAGCTTCTGCAACTTATCCCACAGGTTGTTGCTGTTTCTTTTAAACAGCGTGCTGCTGAGAAATTGATTTGTTTGCTCCGTATGCCTACAGAAATCACATTATGAAATATGCATAAATGTCATTTCTTGAGCTGCTTCTGAGGATTAGCGGAGGAGAAAAGCTTGCTGAGGAAAAGGAAGAGACAAACAACAACAAAGCCTAACTTAACACTTCAACTCGGCCGCACCCCTGGCCAAATGCAGCTCCCTCACTACCCTGGTCCACTCCAGTCCAGGGGTGGGAACAGCCAGCGGGAGATCGCAGCTCGTCCTCTCTCCCAGTAAACAAGCCCCTGCCAATGCAGAGGGGAATTAATCAAACTAATTAACACACACAGAAGTGCCTGTGCACCCCTAAAGCCCTCTTACAGCAGGAGGCCAGGAGAAGGCCAAAAGTGAGCTGTGCTGGGGCTGCACGTGCTTCACCACCACCTACCCAAGGTCTCCATGCACCTCCATGCTGGGCAGCTCCAAGCCCAGGGGAGGACAATTGCCCAGGCAGTTGCATTTGGCCATGACTACTCCGCTGAGACGGATCAAGGACTTGCTGCACCATGGTGATGAGGGAGGGCAGGGGGAGAATCACTCTACTGCTCCCACTTCCACCAATACAGAACCTCAACCGATCCCACTTCATTTACTGGTTTAGAATCATAGAATCTTGGAATGATTTGGTTTGGAAGAGACCTCAAAGCTCATCCAGCTCTAACCCCTGCCATGGGCAGGGACACCTTCCACTAGAGCAGGTTGCTCCAAGCCCCTGTGTCCAACCTGGCCTTGAACACTGCCAGGGATGGGGCAGCCACAGCTTCTCTGGGCACCCTGTGCCAGCGCCTCAGCACCCTCATAGTGTTTTGACACCTCATTTTGATGGTGCTGTTTTGGTACATACGCATTATCTACAATTTTTTCCAGCAGTCATCACTTCAGCCCTATGCACGGATCACTCATTTCATAGGAGCAGATTCTATCACCTGCCTTTTCCCACGCACAGCCAGTGAACAGGTCCTGCAGGTCTCTTCTTTCTACCCGCAGCTTAAAATCCCTATCATCCTTGGGGTTAGCACAGATCTCACAGATGTTATCTGAGATGGTCAGGCTTGCAAGAAGAGGTTTATTACCAGTTAAAAAAGGCATCACATCCATGCAGTCCAAAATACACTGCAATCCTGTAGCAATAAATCACAGCACTGCGCACAGCTTCATTAAAAACTAAGTTTTCCTTAAAGGCTGGACCCTGATGGCTAGGATGAGAGCAGGACCATTGTGATGTACCAGCGTACATCCCCTGTGTGCGCTGTACGGGTGCGATGGCAGCCTGAGATGGAAGGCATCTTTCCCATGCTATCTCCTACTGCAAAACATATTGAATGACAAGTTCTGAAATGCAAACCAGATATTTTTCTCGGAGACTTCGTTAGACACATCACTCTCCCGTATTATTACAGAGAGCTGTCAAAACAGCCTGGTGGGAAAGCTCTTCCACAGACACGCCGGAGTATAAATTGTCATAGTATAAAGTAAATTCCATTAACAGCTACATAGTCATTATTTTGCATAATAAAAGTAAAGGCTCTTTGCTTGTGATCTCTGTATTTACGACCATCGAACCAACAAGCACTTTCTCTTTTCTGATGCCTTTGTTAAAATTACAAGATAATTGGTTGGTGTTGCAGATATTAATGTCTGATAACAAAGTGCCTAAGGCAGAAGAGCTGAAGTGGTGGTGAAACAGCGTTACCGGCAAAGCTCTAACTCCTGTTCCCTGAGGATTAACCACACCAACTCAAAGAAAATAATTATTTTTAATTTGGATCACCACAGACATTATTTGAAAGGAGAATGTTGGATGTTCTAGGCAACACTTGTAAAAAACACATTTCTCTTTATTCTGGCCACCAAAGAATAAATAAGCGAGATAATTCAAGTGCTTTTCAGTGTGAGATCCTGAGGGATATTAAAGGATCAGTGACAAGTCCTAAGATAACCTGGGTAGCTGCTCCAGAAACAAATGTATTCCCATCTATAAGGCTTAAGGGGCAAAAATGAAGAGTAATTTTGCCATACCATGAGTCCCTCAATAGTTAGTGCCAATGCACTGCTAAAAAGCCTGCGCTTATAGAGTACGTCCATTAAGACACACACAAATACTCTGCTCTCCCTGAGTTTACACACAGTTGTGTTTATGAATCAAATTGCAGCTTAAAGCCTCAGCCATGATGAGCAATTCGGAAACTCGCTGTTCATAAGCATCATGCCAATTGAAGCAAGCTGGTTTGGGGATATTGTATATTATTTATTACAATTCAGTCTGTCACGGAATTAAGCACATTGAGCCAATTTCAATACGAGCGTTGGGGGAAGGAGAGATTACATCCAAATTAGTAAAGTTGCTTTTAAAGCACAACAATGGCATCTGGTAGTATTTTCATAAACTGGGCCACTGATGGGACAAAACCAACCTGCACTTACCCACCCTCCACTTTCTCAGTCCCCTCCTCCCCCCTGCTGAGAAATCTGGGGTATTTCTTGCATCTCCTATGGGAAGCTTGGTGGCTCAAAAGGTGGCAAGTCCCCAAGATGCAAATAAGAAAAGAGACACAAACATCTGTGTCTGCCATTACAAAGGATTCCTCACTGTGGTCCTTCACTTTTACTATCTAAATTATTCTTCTGTGATGGACATGATACCATTAATTTAATTTCAGCTTGCATTTCCTATTAGTATAATCTGCCGAGTTATCTCTACAGCAGCAGCAAAATCACTTTACAGTGAGCTATATCACTTCCGAGTTAATTACACATATTTGGGGTTTGATAAATGAAAATACGGGACATGATTAATTGAAGGACAATCAATAGGATCCAGCTATTAGACAGCTTGATGAGGTACCCAGAGTATGTATATAATCTATAGTAATCAGCTAATTGGAGACTGTGGACTAAAAAGATTTTAGGAAATCCCAGTTTCTAATTGAAAAATACCCCAGTAAAATGGATTGGAGGAAAAATGTTCACAAACCCCATGAAGTTTTAAGGCCTGTTTTGATTTTGGTTGGTTTTGAATAACAAGTTTTGCTTTACTGGCTTAAAAAACACCACCTACTGTGAGAAAACACTGAAATGAATTTTGTAAGTGAATCCTGAAATGCATTTCTTATTTACATCCACCCAAACTCCTGGAATTGTGTTTTCCTAATGCCTTATGATTTCCAGAGCTGCCAGAGGTTGTTAAATAGTTTCATTAAGACACTCTATTTGTCTTGCTTTAGTCACATTACCAGATCAAATTAAACAGTCAAATGGTTGAACAAATGAACCTTTTCCATCTTTTTTGACATGAAACCAAGCATGCAAAAAAGCCATATACCAGTGATGGTTGGGTTTGTGTTTCCAAAGAGCCCAAGAAGGGAGAAAATAACCAATAGAAGTGAATCTGGAGTATTCTACATGTTTAGAAAAATATGGAAGTGGCAAGTGCAATCCATAAGCCTGTGGTCTGTAAGTACTATTAGCATAAATGCTGACAACTGTTAATCTACTGCAACCCTGATTAATGGTTGCAGTTGTCCATTAATACCAGGCATTTTAACTTACTACTAAAATTGATTAGTCAGTTAAGAATTCAATCCTAATGTTCAATAAAACTGCACTTTCTCTGCAAATGTAATATGAAATGAGGCGATGCATTTAGCAGCATTCACGTACATTAAGAGGATGCAGAGTGAAGAAGAGATGCCCAGTGCCATTCCTGCCTGGCACGGGCAGTGCATCCATCTCCATCCTCCCTGCAGCCCTTCTGAATTGGTGAGAGGTGGAGATATCCTGTAAGCTCTTCCCCGTGAGGGTGCTGAGGCGCTGGCACAGGGTGCCCAGAGAAGCTGTGGCTGCCCCATCCCTGGCAGTGTTCAAGGCCAGGTTGGACACAGGGGCTTGGAGCAACCTGCTCTAGTGGAAGGTGTCCCTGCCCGTGGCAGGGGTTGGAGCTGGATGAGCTTTAAGGTCCCTTCCAACACAAACCAGTCTGGGCTTCTGTGATTCTGTAAGTTGTGAGAGGGTGGGAAAACCCACTCAGGCAGGGATTGGAGCAGTATCATGCTGGGCTGTGAACAGTGGGAGCAATGGTCCCTCCGGCTCGGTGCCCCAAACTGAGGCATCTGACAGTCTTACCAACTACTCCTCTTCCTTCCCAACACCAACATGCACTTTTCTCCCTTTTCCAATCCCTAATTTCCATCATTAACATTATTATTAGCAGCATAATAATTATTATAATCATCATTATTATTATTATTATTTTCCACCCCTGCTTCCCTTTGCAGCACCAGCCACCATCCAACAAGTACAGAAGGGACTAGACACACACCAATGGGGAAATGTCAGTTTGCTGCCACACTTTTTTCTCCCTACAACGTAATGTAAGGGTGCAGTATTCCACAGGACTCTACAGCAGTGTTGTGCAGTGTGAAGCACCATCACTACAGGTGCCTCCCAGCTCCTGCTGCAACCCTTTTTCTCCAGGGGTTCCTTTACCATGGATACTTAAGGATTTTCCATCCAAATATCAGGTCTTGGGCTGCGCCTTGAGCCTGGCAGCTATTGGGGGTGCTGGAGGAGGACATAGAGAAGACAGCACCAGCGCAGATAAACACTGCCAAAAACATCATTTGTCATAAGAAAAATACCCTTTAAAAGCTGTCTTCAAATTAATCTTGGACAAAGGAGTTATTTTCTGAACGCATAAAACCAGGCGAGTAATTTTGAGTCACTCTTTGCCAAGGGTCAGGTGTTCTGGAACCAAGAGCATCACATTTCCTTTCCTGAAGTACCAGGTAACCCTAGAAATGACAGCTATAAAAGAATCAAGCAACAGAAAGAGAATGCTCTTAGCACTGGCAGCAGCAGCTCACACCTCCTGGTCCAGAGGTCCCAGTTCAGTCTTTGCCCACAATTATGGAGCTCTATTACCAGAAAGGTTCTTTAAGCACATCCTCCTCCAGCATCCCTGTACAACCAGAAGCCCCAAGAGACAGGAATGGTACTCTGGAGCCTCTGGGGAGGGCAGAAGCTAAGCCTGGGGTAAGATGCTCATGGATGTTGTTGTCAGTAACATTTTTCAAGTGCTGTTGAAAACAGACTAAAGAGATGCTGACTTGGCCACACCATGGTCCTGTTCCAGCAAGAATCAACCAAAGTCTTCCAAAGTTAACCCTAGGGAGGTGTGAATGATGTCAAGACTGTATTTAGGTGAATTTAGGATTTCTGTCCATGAGGACTCCCAAGGAAGTTCAAGCCCCTGTTACACCAGTGCCATGAGGGCTCCCATTAAAAGAAGGACTAAGACCACCATCATGTCAACTGAGAGCACCACAACCAGCCCCACCATGCAGGCTGCAACCCAGATATCCCGTGGACTCATCACCCACTGGCTTGCCAGGATGCTCAGGCTTCTGTAACTTCCACGTATGGCCCTTATATGAGAGCCCAGAGCTTTTCAGACCCTGCTGTTTCCTCCTGTACCAGACACACATCTTAGTGACAGGAGTGCCAACAGCTCCTGGAGAGGGTCCAGTGACCAGACACACCACTCACTGCCCATGTTACATTAAATATTTAAAACAGATAGTAAATCTTGTTAACATAATGTTGGGGAAGGAAAAAAACAAAAACATAGCAGGAGGAAGAGGAAACTCCAGCACAAAGTACCTGGAAACCACCGAGGACTTGGGTATAAATCCACAGGTGATTCAGAAGGACAACCCAGGATGTAGTTCAGATTTGTTTGTTATTTACCTAACCAGCAGCCTGGAAAACAGCTGGGCAGCACCCAGGGACATCATCTGATTTTCAGTGACCTGCAAGGCTGCAAGACCAGATGCTGTGGCTGGCATCTTCCCGCCTGTGGTGCTCTGGGTCCATCAGGGAACATCACACCACCATGGGAAAAAGCCCAAGACTGGTTTTATTCTTATTCTACACAATGTTTTAGTTCCTCCTGGTCTCAGCTAAACTCTGCTGGTGTTCACCACCTGCAGATCTCACCAGTGCAATAATTATAGCAGCACCCAGCAATAACGCAGTGCCCGCCTCTGCAAAGGCCTTTAATAACATTCATGTCTATCAGGCGAGCCTTTAAGTATTAACATATGGGGGAAATGCCTAATAGCTTAATATTATTGTCTGTGAGTCTGAAATAACACCCCACAAGGCCTCTTATATCAAACATTAAACCTGCTTAAGAGAAGACGTTTGAGCAGAATCAATTATTCCACAGTAATTCTTCATCCTGAAAGAGGCATTTTGAAGTTGGGAAGTGTGCGTGTTGTCACAGCAGAACTATTTACACCTTTAAAAGCACGTTTTGCCTGAAAAGTAAGTTACAGAAACAATAATATGACTGTAAAATTACCCTTTACCCAGCAAAATGCTCGAGAACTAATTCTTGCCGTTTCTGTAGATACCACACTCACAACAACACACTAAAGGTCCTATCAACACTTTATTATAAACTTCTCCCCTTATATTAAGGGAATTAGAAAAATCTTTGCCTAGAGGGGATTGTTTTCATAAACTCGGTGCACAGGGGTCTCGGCACAGGCAGGAATGTTTATGGAAAATCTGAGATTAGAACATTTCAAACTGGCTGGTTTCAAGTTGCACACATGTAAAGCTATAAATAGGAAGGAAAATGAGTGTAAGGAAAGTGAAGAAATAAGAAATAGTGGAAAACCCCAAGTTTGTCAGTTACAATGACAAAGTGAACGCTTTTTGACTAAAAATCTAATTTACTATCAGGCTGTTCCAGTTCACTGTTTGATTGCTACAAGTGTTATCTCCAGGATCTTTTAATACCAGCTTGTATTTACAGCCCTCAGTGGGGGTCTCCAGACCAGGTTTCATTGCACAGGGCGGGTTTAGCCTCCTGTGACTTCCCAAGGAGCAGAGAAGGGTCACTGCTCTCTACTTTGGGACGATACCTTGACATGCAAGCAGGAAATCAAATG
>NW_009937676.1:30145-51621 GCF_000696875.1 Nestor notabilis
GAGTTTCAGAGCACTCGAAAATCACCGAGACCCAGCTGCTGATAAAAGGGCTGTGCAGCATCTTGAGGCAGAGGCAAAGCACAGCTCTACTTTTCTGCTCCGATCACCATCGCCCAAGCAACCAGCAGCAGGAGCTGTGCCACAGAGCCTGGGCAAGAATGCCACGATGATGGACTTGACCCACCACCTCTCAAAATCAGCAGAAACGGCAGTAAGAGGGGATAACGCTCAAAGGACCTCCACATATGAGGAAACACACAGTCGGATCAAATAATCATTGCAGAATCCCAGACTGGTTTGTGTCGAAGGGACCTTAAAGCTCATCCAGTCCCAACCCCTGCCCCGGGCAGGGACACCTTCCACTAGAGCAGGTTGCTCCAAGCCCCTGTGTCCAACCTGGCCTTGAACACTGCCAGGGATGGGGCAGCCACAGCTTCTCTGGGCACCCTGTGCCAGTGCCTCAGCACCCTCCCAGGGAAGAGCTTCTGCCCAAGAGCTCATCTCAATCTCCCCTCAGGCAGGTTAAAGCCATTCCCCCTTGTGCTATCACCATTTGCTCTTATAAAAAGCCCCTCTCCAGGTATCTTTTTGGCTCTCTTAATCTCTTGCTGACCCATTGCCTATTATCAATGGTCTTCATCCCGTCAGGAGTACAGCATGCAGGAGTACACCATGCAGTCACTATACTTGATGCAAAACAACCCAAGTATGAGCAAAAATGACTATTTTTGCTAATGCGGAGTGTTTTACATGTCTGGTTACATGTTTTAAGGACACAGCTGATGTCTATGAGCAGTAAGTCCAACTACCGCCAGGCAAGAATTTTGCATGTAGAGTAGGAAATAGCTGAAAGCAAAGACATCTAAAACAAGAGCGAAGCCAGTGCAAATTCTATCAGCAGTTTGACATGTTGCAACACTCACTGGTTCCTCCAGGCTCAATGTCTAAACTGCCCTGTACATCTCCCAGTGGAGGTGGAGTTTGTTCCCCAGAGATGCAAGTCCAATCCCTGGACTCCTTTCTTGACCTAATGCATCCCTCTTTCGTCACCAGGAGCAACCTGGACTAGTGGAAGGATCCCTGCCTGTGTCAGGGATTGGAACTGGATGAGCTTTAAAGTCCCTCCCAACACAAACCAATCTGGGATTCTATAATCCTATGACAACAATTAGAAATGAGTAGTAAGATACATATTGCACCATTTAAATAGCATTGGCTGACCCAGCTGAGATGATCCTGTACCCTACAACATCGAGGCTTTGGCCAGCGCACGGTGTGGAACTGCAATCTCTTGGAATCTCGTTAGCTCAGCTAACTGACTGCAGTTTGCCTCCACTTCCTTCTAATTTTAGCTTGAAACTCTCCACAGCAGAGCACATGCAGGGTGAAAACAAATTCTAACCATTATGCTTTGCTGAGATGTACTGCAAGTATATTTTCTTTTGGAAGAGGCAGGGCGGGTTATTTTACTTAGAAACTGAAGTTCTCAGGATGTTAATATTTCAGGGCAACCTCTGTTTTTGCAGTTTAGAGGAAAGGGTACAGAGAGAGAAGGCAGCTGCCTGGATGTCAGGATTAGAGGGCTCCTCAGACAATCCTGCTGACACAGCTTCCTCTTCATCTTTGTCTCATATCAAGTTAGTAGTCAATGTGTTATTTTAACAGCATGACAACAACTATACAGAATGTCAAATAGTTACCTTTTATCTGGAATTTTATTCCTGCCATATATTTCAATGGAAATATACAACTTAATGTGGTGACATATTTCATGCTGAAATGGGTAATAAAAAAAAAAACTATAGACTGTGCATTTCCCCTAAAACATAAAGGAGGAACACACTGGAAATCTCTGCTGTTTACTACTCTCTGTCTTCCAGCATCTCCGCACCAATCTACCGTGCTTGAACTATAAATATTGTTGGCAACATTTTCAAGGTTTTTCTTTCTTTTTTTTAAGAAAGAAAATACAAATATAAAATATACCCCAAATCCAGAATGTTCTGCCCTGCCTGAGTGTCACTTCCGGCCTGACATAAGAATGGAGATAGAAGACAAACCCTTTTCACCATACTTAGACACACCACATAGGAACTCTGTGTCCCTCAGCCTGAAGAAAGGTACTTCCAAATCCCAGGGAAAAAATCAGGGAATTTCACATTATCAGGTTCAAACTAGAACCCCTCTATTACCTCCTGTACTACTTTAACATCAGGCCAACACCGGAGCTACACCAGAGGAGAAGAGATTAGAAAACAGTCAGGAGCTGCCTTTGGGGTCTCTCCCCATTTGTGAAATGCAACGTTTTTAGTTACATATGAACTGCGAGTTCCCAAGTTATCTCCAGTTGGATGCGTTTTCCTTTCTAAGGAAATTGCAAACCAGGGAAGAAATATTCCCTGCCCTTTTCAATGCACGGCAGCTGGCTAATTACCTAAATTACAGCTTTGTCAATATTACTTCATTCACTCAACCCCTCTTTGCTGTTAGCAAAAAAGAGCTGGAAGACCCAAACTCTTCCAGATGTTTGGGTTTACCCAAGAAAGCCTTCCTCCTTAGGGGAAGACCTGATGGTCAGAGCTGTGGTAGTCACAGCCACTACACGGAACAGCCTCCAGGATGGCTCCAGGACAGGGGTCTTTTCATTAGCATTTCTTTGCATGCAAGATCCTCTTTTAAGTTGCTTTGGCTTGGCCATGACCTAAATGAATAAATATATACATATGTATCCGCTGGGAGCATGAAGAGGAAAGAGAGGTTTTAGAAGATCGTGAGAACATGACCTATCTTGGATGAAGGACTTCCAACACTTTTTCCTGCTAGAAGATGGATTTACCTGAGGACCATCAGGTTTTTGAGTTTTGTTCTCGAGCACTGATGCTGACTCTGTTTGTTCTGTGTTTTGCAAGCCTGTCTTCTCTGGAAGGTACCTATGGTCAGACTATGCTTTCTGGTGTATCTCAAGCTTTTATGTCCCCAACAGTTTGGGTCTGCCCTCAGGCAGCCTGGTAGTGGTGCACACAGGAGTGCTGCAGTTCTTCCTATCAGTGAGCACTTAAACCAGAATGACTAATTGCAGTTATAGATGAGATTAAGAAAATGGAAAAGGGAGGTATCACTAGATATTCTATTAGGATCTATATCTAGTAGATAACTGCAGTTCAGGCCAGGCCAGTTCTCCAAGGCCAGAGATTGAGCCAAACACCCTGCTGTCAGCTGAGGGCTTGGCAGAGGAATCTGCAGGTCCCACTCTTCCCTCCTTCAGAGAAGGTTCCCAGTAACATAACTACAGTCTTAGCTGCTGCTTCACTTTTAGAACCTTCACAACATCATCCAGTTTGCCAAAGCTAACAGACAGGCTGCCTGACCATCCCGAGGCACAGATGCAAGACCATAGGACATGATCAAAGGTCTGCCAAGCCCTACTATATTCATACCAGGGCAGGTCCAGCCTAATAGTTCTGACCTTTTCTGGGACGAGCATGAGCTTGGTATCTACATTGGTGCAGGAAATACACAAAGGTTGCAGACATCAACATAGAAAAAGGTGAAACAGCTGAATTCCCTGCTTTTGCTTTTTGGTGTTAATTCCTGTTCCATTGCTTCCCCTCTCAGCAAGAAAGCCCAAGCCCCCAGACACCCATCCGTCTTGAGCTGGGTGATGCCACCTGATGGCACAAGTCTGCTTACAGCAAGCTTTTGCTCTGGGGACTTGCCCTGGATTTCTCTTCAATCTTCCCTATTGAGCAGCAGCCCATCCTTGAAGGCAGTGGGTGCTGGATACTGGCTTGGCTGCTGGCAGGTCCAGCCCATAAGGCTTTGCTGGCAGGGGCAGAGATGAGCAGGTAGCTGCTCCAGCAAGCTCTGCACAGAGGCATAAAAAGGCCAGCAGCTCTGCCAGGAGCCAAAGCTCCTTATCTTCTGGAAACCTGCTGGGCTGCTTTAGCTATCTGCCCTAGATGCATATGCCATGAAAGCTGGAGCCCAGAGCACCAAATCCAACAACTTTTCCTCTCCCCTAAGAGAAGTTTCATGGTTTTGGCCCAGCAGGTACATTACGATGACTCGGGTTCACCAGGAGATGACCACTCAAGAGGATGCAAGGATGGCCAACAGCCTTCACCCACTACGATGGTGCAGAGAAACAACAAGCTTGGTGTGCAGTCATGGTGTCACAAGCCCAGAACATCCAGAGTGGTCCTTCACGACCACCCCAACCACCGTGGCTCTTCCATGGGAATTACCCCTTCACCCCAGTGAGACCTGGCCAACTCGTTAGCTGTGGCGAGGCGCTGGCACAGGGTGCCCAGAGAAGCTGTGGCTGCCCCATCCCTGGCAGTGTTCAAGGCCAGGTTGGACACAGGGGCTTGGAGCAACCTGCTCTAGTGGAAGGGGTCCCTGCCTGTGGCAAGGGGTTGGAGCTGGAGGAGCTTTAAGGTCCCTTCAACCCAAACCATTTTTGGATTCTATGATTCTGCTAATGAAGACATCACAGTAGCCTTAAGCGAAACACAAACACCTGGAAGTGGGCAAATCCAACACTAAGCCAATGGCTATTTTGGAAGACTCTGAAAAACAGTTGAGCAGTGCTTTATTCAAGAGATTCAGCAGTTCACCAACTTTGTGAAGCTTCGGAGACGGTAAAAACGTAACAAGTGAGCCTCTTGCATGAATAAAAAATTACATTTTACATAAATTAAATATATAATTTGATTAAACATGTTTATGTCTTTGCAGTGACATTTAGAATAGGAAGTATTCATTTTCTGTTTTGAAAGGGAAAAAACTCTTTCAAATGTAATTTGAAGCTGTCAAACCAATCTTCTTTACAGATCTTTTAAATGTCACACACCTTAGAAAGGGGATGGCAGATTCCTTTTAAATATGCAATTGCAAACAGTCCAAGCAAAATCAAGAATTTATTAAAATATGCTACTGACATTTATACTGATTAAGTATAGCCCTTTCCTCACTGCCTTTCGATAGACTCCCCTACAAAAGATGTGTCACAACAGCTCCTATTAACGCCGGGCTCACTGTAATTCCAACACACAAGCAGCCGTTCCCAACCGGCAAAATCCAGCTGTGGGTGAAGAACCTGCCTCTTGTTTTGTACAGGATTAACAGGAATTTGTGGTTGCTTTACATGAAAGATTGTACTTTTTGATGATTTCTTACTGGCATGCCTGAAATTTATAACCAAAAATATTAACTGCTCTTGATTTAAATCAAGTGCAGCGTTAAACCTAATGGCTTTAAATGGAAGAGTGGATTCAACATAAGCCTACAGGAAACCGACTGCAACTCATGTCAATTGCAGGTTAGTAACCTGTGTGTTTTGGTTTATAATCACAATATTATCCTGAGATTATTCATTATTCTCCCCAGTTGAATGCATTTCTGGATTTTTTTTTCCCTTTCATTCTAAGGAACAGAAGAGGAATAGAGGAAAACCCTCTCAGCTAGTGGTGAATGCCCAAGTGCACCAACGAAGGCAGCTCCTGCTCTCAGTCACTTCCCACTGACACACTGGACATTTTAGGGTCATTTTTCAGATGACAAAGAATGTAACTACTGTTTCTCCTCCTCTGTCACCAGGCCAGTGAGGAGCATGACCACAACTCTTGTTAGCATTAATGGAAATCCCCACCGGATAGGGGATGGCAAGGCCATCCCAAGCAAGCATACTCCAATTGGAAAATAAAATACACCTCCCATTTCTCACTACCAGCACAGGGAAAATGTAATGAAGTGCAGGAGATCAAGCTACAATTGCTATATCAAATGTTCCTTGTACTCTGTAATTACTCAACACAATGTATACACCAGTTACTTCTCAATGATGAGAATTTGTTGCACTCTATGGAAGGACTTTATCCTGATGCTCTCAACTTTCTAGTGCATAACAAAGCGAAGTACAGCACAGCCATGGTAACATAAGATCACCACCAACTCTGGGTTACTTAAAGCTTGCACTCAGTATTTAAAAATCAGAAAATGACTAAAGGGACTGTTAGTACTGCAGAAAGCATGTCAGTGCCAGGCAACGGGGACACAACGCAGCCCACTGGCAGCATTCTGTGCTGATCACACCACAAAAGGCATCCAAAACGCCCAAAAATAGCCAGGACCATCATGAGCATTTTCTTGGCGGATTCATACATGACATTCATCATCATGCCATAAATGAGTTTAATGTAGTTAAGGATGGAGAAGAACTTTGCACTGGGCTTCAGTGCCCAACCTCCCACCCCCGCCCATGATGATCTCCCCAAGGTGCCTCTCTGCCCATCCACCAAGTTAAAAACACACTGGTGGGTTCAGCTTGTGAGGGGCAATAAAAGTGACTGCCTCAGTCCCCGACCCTTCCTGCCAGTACCCATTGCAAAGGGCATCCAAGATTTCTGCGGATTCCCAAAGGAATGCATCATTCCCTTTGGAACATAATCCCTTCATGCGAAACTACTCTCTGGTTTACGGATCTACCAATACCTTCTGCTGAAACAACACTGATGATCAGTGTCAAATGTTGTTTAAATAAAATCCATCAAAGTTTAATACCAAGTTAAGCACATCCTTTTGTTGGGTTTCTCAAGTATACAAAGTAAGTCACCATTCCATCCCTCCGAGTTCTTCCTATTGCTCCCTAAATCACATCTTCTCTATGACCCTGCAAGCTGGGCCACCGGAGCAGATCCTGCCTGACATCCACCACACCATTCACACCTGGATAAACTCAACAGCACATGTGGAAACTCATTTCTTCATACAGCCTCTTGAACAAAATGGTAAGCATCGTCTTCCAAGGTGAGAACATAACATCTTCTCTATCCTGTACAAATCATTTTTCCAGCTCCCACAAAGACAGTTAATCTTTTTGCTAGCAGAGGAAGCGTTATTCCCATTCCTTGTACCTGGAAAATGCTCCTTGACCAAAGTTTTCTGCAGTGTGGGGATAGAAAGGAATGCGTGTCTTGCCTCTGCTTCTCTGCTTAACCCAGTTGCTTTTATACATGGTGATACCTGCAAGAGCAACCAAACACCTGAGCTGTAAATAGGACTATCTCAGCTTTGGTTGTTTCCATCCCCACTGGTCTGTGGAGTCGAGTCCCACCAATCCCTTTGGTCTGCAGCACTGGGGAGCACAAGAGTTACGCCTTCTTAATGTTTAAATCAACTTCAGTGTGTCTGTGGTACTTTCCAAGACTCTGTAAAGTCTTCTTGCAGGTTCTGTCCACCACAACGAGTGGCTGGACTTCAGGCAGGATTCCTTTCCCTTTTTGCCTCAGCAATGAAGGAGTGAAGGAACCAACCACCAAACGGTGTATATGCAGTATTTGTAAGTGGGTTTCTCCCCTGAGGAGAACACCTTCAAACCCTGAAGGTTGTACTCATGATATGAAGCCTTGGGACATGTCAGCTGGCTGCTTGCTGGCTGACATTCCCCCCAGCCACTGCCAACACCAGGACACGCCACCTGGAAGAGGTAGGAAATCTGCCCAACGGGCTTCCTGAAAGCAGTGAG
The DNA here is from genome assembly GCF_000696875.1 of Nestor notabilis. Taxonomy (NCBI): domain Eukaryota; kingdom Metazoa; phylum Chordata; class Aves; order Psittaciformes; family Psittacidae; genus Nestor; species Nestor notabilis. Next base: position 37,671 of record NW_009937676.1, read on the forward strand.
TCTGATCCATGTCCCAGATACTCTGAAGCACAATTTTGGACCACATCAGCAGCTGGTGTAAATCAGCATCACTCCAGCAGCAAGGAGCAGAGCCTGGCTCTGTTGGCGCTCCAAGGCGTGGGAGCATCCCTGATTTCCTCTGACAGAATCAGCGCACTCGTCACCGACGTTTCCCAGAGCCAGAGCAGGAGGTTTGCCGTTATTTCCACTTTACTGCATCCTGCTGACCCAGGACACAGCATCAACACACCGAGAATGGAGTGACAAGGTTTAACAGCCAAGCTTGGTGCTAAGAGCCTGCTTCTGCAAGGCTCTGCTCTGCCGGTGAGCACCCACAGCACACAGACAGTCTCAGGAGGCTGGCCCATAGAAGGCCATGCCAGCATCATGTCATCTACAACAGCAGCAGAAGACACATTAACTCCACTCAGATTGGTTTCTTATAGTTAAGTTTCCACACATGAGCTTTCCAGTTATGGCTCCAAAGGCCCTTCTGCAGTTCTGTCCAAACTGTCCCATGTTTAAGCAGCCCTTTCACTTCTTGAGTGTTTCCTAACCCATGCCCAGCAGACCCACGTCCTCCTGCATCTCCATCTGCCGCAGAGCCATCACACCAAAGAGCATCAGCAGCTCCCAGTGTTAGATGTCCAGCAGAGACACCATTTCTCCCTCCTGGATCATGTTATTTGCTTGATATGAGGAAGCAGGAATAGGAGAAGCAGCCAAGGAAGAAATATTACATCAAAATAGTTATGGGAAAATTATAGATACATAACACAAAGCCCATGCAGAGGGTGTGAGTAAGTAAGCATCTCTCCTGCCATACTGTAATTAACTCAAACCACACTGGGATCATGTTCTTTCTTCAGTGCAACATGGGCATTGTTTCTGTTGATCTGTCTGGTCAGGGTCTGAAAGTCATCACTTCCTGCATTCCACAACAGAAACTTTACACTCCCAAAACATGGTACCATTTCTTTTTATTCTTCCTGCTTTTATTCTACTTATTTATTCAGCTACCCAATGTGAAAGGCCATAAATTGCACTGCTACTTAAGTCACAGGGGGAATTCCTTTAAACAGAAGTAAAAACTCATAAATAACTTCCTGCAGTCAACAATGCATTCATTTACTTCTCTGTTTTCAGACTAATCTTCCAGCTAACAAATCAAATCAAGTACCAAAATGTAATTATTCCATTGTGATAATCATCTCCTTCTACTCTGAGCATACCTTGGCTTATTTCTTCTTAAATTAAAATTAGCAGAGAGGCTCAGGCTGGTGGGAGGGAGAGGAGGAAAGGTTATAAAGCATTGATAAAGTGGAGGTATGACATGGAAACTCTGCAACTCGACCGAAGTCCTGCACCTTGAGATGCAGGTTACTCAGAGGGTGGTGGGATAAATGTGATGCCAAATTCAATTTAGACTCCACAAAATTTGCTGTTTGTGTCCCAGAATTAAGTGCCCCAGAGAATGGAATCCACAGACACGGACACACTGTGCTACATGGCTCCACACCACTACGTTGCACAGTGGCCGCCAGCATCAACAGCAGGGCCAGAAGCATCAGGCTAAAAATAACCCAACAGAAATAAACTCCCCTCGGCTGCCAGGCTCCTGAGGAACTAACTGCACAGGACTTGAGGGCAACAGAACCAACCCTGCAGCCTTCAAAGCAACAGCATCAGAAGCAAAGTGGTAAGAGGTTCACCACCAGTACCACGAACTGGGCATGGAAACGCAGCGAAGATGGGACATGGAATCACAGCCTGCCCAAGAGCATCCTCATCCTACTCAGAGCTCAGCAGGGAAAGGCAGAGGCTGGCACAATCTGCATGGGAAGGGGCCAGGAAAAAAGAGAGACAGAGGGCAGCTGGTAACCCCACTTGGTTTAAGGTTTTTTATTACACTGTTTTATTTTGTCGTCTTCAAACTAAACTCTCATCACAAGCTTTTTCCATGCAAACACCTTCTGTAAATCATTGAAAGCATGTAGATCTGTAACATTGCAACAATAAACCATGCCAGGCACACTCAGACATTAACATTTAAAACATTAGCAGTTTAGATAACAAATTACTTTGCTCCAAAGGCTGCAGGTTTCTAAGCCGGGTGTGTTGATGGGAGCTCTGGCTCCCACAGCTCCAGGAATACCATCGCTCGCTAGCCCTGAGCCTAACAAATGCAGCCACCTCCAAAGCAAACACCTGGGGAGCTTGGATTCCTTCTCAATCTGACTTACAGGGATGTTTTTGAATTAGAGAGTTCAGGAGAGGACATCAGAGCCATTTGAAAGTGTTTTGGGTTTTGGTATTATTATCCTAGAACCCTGGAATGGTTTAGGTTGGAAGGGTATTAAAGTTCATCCAGCTCTGCCCCCTGCCACGGGCAGGGACACCTTCCACTAGAGCAGGTTGCTCCAAGCCCCTGTGTCCAACCTGGCCTTGAACACTGCCAGGGATGGGGCAGCCACAGCTTCTCTGGGCACCCTGTGCCAGCGCCTCAGCACCCTCACAGGGAAGAGCTTCTGCCTCAGAGCTCATCTCAATCTCCCTGCTGCCACTGCCAGCAATGAAGGTGAAGAATAGAAAGCCATGAATTGTTGGCAGTGGGTCACTTTGCGGGGTTTTAATCACAAGTAGGGCTCAGCATGATCTCATTCCACCGAGATTGGGTGAAAAGACCACTGCAAGAGCCAAACTGTTTGAAAACAGTGGAAAACCAGCCTGAGCCCAACGCTAATGTTTCCGAGTGCCCTTTTTCAATACACCAGCCAAAAAAACCAGGGAAATAAGAGGTGCCAGGGAAGCAGGGGTGGCTGAGAGCTGCAAGGTAGCCACTTTGGGGTGCATGGACCCAACCTGGGGGTGCCCACCCAGCTGGTACCCAGATCTACTGCAGGGTAGGGTGTGAGGCAGGAGCCCAGTAGGAGCGAGGATGGAGAGCAGGACTGCCCAAGCACTTCAGCCTCACGTAGCACACAGCTACTCCAGCAAACAACATATTTTTTATGCCTTTTTTTCCCTATCTGCTATTTTCCAGTGCGCAAAAAGCTGCAGGACACAGAGCATCGTTACACATGCCACAACCTGCACCCAGCAGGAAGTTTTAACATTTCAGCTGCATACACCAAACCCTCCAACACATGTATATTTTATTTGATTTACTGTGATACTTTTCTTCCATCTCTTGAAAGTAATTTTTCACTAAAGCATAACTGCTTAATTGGCAAGTGCACAAAATATAATTACACTGCATACAAGTTACAATATTGCTTATGGGAATATCACTGTTGATGCATCCTGCTTTATTTTGTGTTTAACCTCTATTAAGAGAGCTGTATGAAAATAGCTAGGTACTCTTGATTTCATAAACATGGCACGTTACTCAGTCAGTTCTCTGCAAACAGAAGCCCAAACAAATGCAACTGAAAGACAACAGAAAATTCCTGGCCTGACCTAATGCATCCAAGGTAATAAAATTCTTCTGTTTTCCTCTAAAGAAAGTGCAATATGCAGGACACTAAAAAAATCAACCACCTCTCCAGGCTTAGGTTTGTCACATCCATCACACTACCAGAGTGATGTAGGATGTGGTACATAGGAATACATTGCTTTGCATGACAGCTTTAGGGGTTTCTGTCACATTTCCCACAAGGACTTTTTTGCAGTTGTATCTTTTATAGTGGAAGGATAAAGAAGGAATGCAGAGACACAGATGCCCAAAGTCAATGCAGCAAACAGTGCCTGGACTCAGCAGCAAAATACCTCACTGTTGGTGCCCCCAGATCACCCCAAGCAGGTGAATGCAATTAGAGTCATAGAATCCCATCCTGGTTTGTGTCGGAAGGGACCTTAAAGCTGATCCAGCTCCAACCCCTGCCACGGGCAGGGACACCTTTCACTAGAGCAGGTTGCTCCAAGCCCCTGTGTCCAACCTGGCCTTGAACACTGCCAGGGATGGGGCAGCCACAGCTTCTCTGGGCACCCTGTGCCAGCGCCTCAGCACCCTCACAGGGAAGAGCTTCTGCCCAAGAGGTCATCTCAGTCTCCCTTCCGACAGATTAAAGCCATTCCCCCCTGTCGTACCACAACAGGCCCTACTAGAAAGTCTGTCCCCATCTTTCTTCCCAGCACCCTCTGCAGCAGAACCTTAAAAGGTTAAAACATTCCCACTGCATCCACAATTCCCACTAAATTCACATTCATACGTGCCAGCTCCACCACCACCCCAGGGGTAACTCCCCATTCTGCAAGCATTTACACACGTGAGTAACTTTACACACAGGAGTAGATGCGTTGTCTGAAAATGGGTCTCACTGGTCCGACAGCTAACTAATATCAGCCTGTTTTAAGTGCCTTAAAGGTTTATTTCATTTGCTTGACTAATGGGATTAATGCAATGTTTGTTTGTTTAAGCTAAATTATACAAAGCCAAACATCTAAATGTCCTTAATTCATAGCATTAGCCTAAGCAGTGTTACCATGTGAGCCCGTCTTACTATGCGGCTTTTTCTCTTTTCTTTGCAAGTGGGCTTTCACCAAATTCAACTTCTAGACCTAAAAAACCCAATGTAAACTCAGCAGATACATACCTGTGTAAATACACACAGACACACACGCACAAAGGGGATTTGAAACAACATTCATGCCGTGACAGCTTCTGCATATTCAAGCACAACACAGACCAGAGCCTGGCAATCCCACAAACCTCATCCATGCATGATAGATGAGACAGACAGACTGATCTGCAAACTCACCTAAAAGCAGAGTAAATCTGCAAACATCCAGCTGTAAACTCTTACTTCAAAATAGAAATACATTTGCACGCACACACATTGGGTTGTTCCAGCCATGACCCAAGCAACATGATTTTTCAGTCTGGGTTTGACATGTTTTGATCAGTTTGAGCTCCTGTCTCTATTCTTCTGCTGAGAAGTTTCCCACAAACTGGAGTTATTTCTGGTATCCCAAAATATGGAATTTAACTAAATTCTGCCCAATTACACAAAGCACACAACTATCAAAAAAAAGTAATCCTTGTTTCCTTCCTGCACCTAATAAGTCACATCTGACCAGGCATTAGCCATAAGGTGGACTAAAGCAGCCCCTGCTAACTCCTACCTAGTGCCAAGTACCTGGTGTTGACACAGTTCGTCCCTGTGACAGACACACCAAGGGAAATGGTGGGAAATGAAGGACCTATGGTCTTCCCCAAGTGCTGAAGGTCACATCATGCAATCTGCACCTTCAGATACAGATCTCCTCTCTGCAAGTCATCCTCTTGAAGAAAATCCATAATGCTGGTGCACAGGATCTGCAAACATCTGGACACTCACATTCAAACAATGGGCTTCCAAGGACTTTGAGGTCAGGAGAGACCACTGTGATTTTCCAGCCCAACACGCTGCACTCTAACTTACCTAAATACACCCCTGCTTGAGCATCACTCACTCCAATGAACATACATCCCTGAATTCAGTGTCTCCAAAGTGGAGAAACCACCAGCACCTTCAGCAGTCTCTTCCAGCATCAGCCGTGCTGAAAACATGGACCTCAGCCATAGCCTTTCCCTGGCTTCAACTTGCAGCTACTGGGTCTTGTTAAAACTCTCCCTACTAGACCCAAGAGCTTTTTATTATTCAGTTTATGATTCTATGACTTGATTTATTTTCCCCATGACAACACTAATTGCCTTAACCAATTTACCTTCAAGACTCTCTTGGACAAGTCAAGCGGACGGAGGTCCTGGACCCTTCTCCTGCGTCCCTTCCCAACTCCTTCAGCATTCCCACAGCTCTCTACAGACCTTCCTCAACAGTCTCTGGAGCCACATGGGCTGCCACGTCCCTTTTCCAGCCTGGCAGCCACCTGCCAGCTCAGGCAAGGAGCACACAAGACCTTTGGCCATAATATCATATTAGCAGCACTGGCTTGTGACTTCTCGCTCCTCTATAAAGACACGATTTCTCCAGACAGCATCCTGGAGGTAGGGCCTGCATTGTTTGCTCTCAGATAGAGAGATTTACAGTTGGCCATCTGAGAAGTATTACCTGCTTGTATCCAAGCAATATAAATTGCTTTCACCAGCGGTCACTCCTTTTCAGTATTTACCACTCTCCCAATCTTAGTGACATTTCAAGCTTTAGCCACAGTGACTCTGCCTTATCACAGGCTGCTCACAAACACATTAAGCAGTGTATGGACAAGAAATGAGCTCTCAGAGAGGTTGCTAGAAATGGATGTGTGGAAATTCTTTCCGATTTTACAACTGTGTTTTGATTTTACAACTGTATTTTGAGAGCTGACACTGCCGAGTCTCAGTTTTGCACATCCCCAACCAAAACAGTGGTGCTGTACCAAGCTGCATCTCTTGCTGAATTTTAAGTACATAAAAATCCCTGCAGTTCCCTGTATCAATCTCATCAGTGAGCTTTTTAAATGTAAAGAGAAGTTAGTTCTAAAGGATGTGCTGCCCTAAACTCATGCTGATGGAGACTGAGTGCATTGCCGTCCTTCCCTCCTTCATTAAACAAGACCCCTCTCAATGACTCGAGCTGCTGTTACTCAGCCTGCCCCTTTTATTGCTTTTCTATAATACTACCACATGAGCACTGCTACAGCTTGCAGGAATTCTCCAGTATTTCTGGACTTAGTAAAAAATACACATTACTGGCTTGGCTTCCTCTGTAAACCTCTTCAAAGAGAGACACCAGGGCTGATGTACAAAGGTCTGACTAAAGCAGTGGCTGTTCAGCATTCACTTCTGCCACAGTCTTTAAACATACCATTACTTTTCCTGCAAAACAACTGTATTAATTTTGTCTTTTCTATTAACTTCACCTAGTAACCTAGTTGTATTTCTGATATTTCACACAAACTGTTGTTCTCACCACTACCAGCTGCAGCTTCTCTCTGCATCCCTTTGCTTCTTTCCTCAAGCTCTGATTTCCATTCTCTCATCTCGATTCCCCTCTCAAACACTTGGATGTGCAGATGTTGACTGTGTCATAAGGGCTGCGCAACCCACCTCAGTGTCCAGCACCTTAAGCAGCCCAGAGGACAGGCTGGAAGGGTAATGAATGCAGGTGACACGTGCAAGCAGAGACCCACTTGCCCAGATTCTCCCTCACGATCCATCATTCAATTAAATCCTTTTCAGAAACAACCACAACAAAAATCACTGGCCACAACCTCAGTGCCTGGAGCTGAACAAGAGCGAGATTCCATACTCCAGGCAAGGCTGGAACTAGGATTTAGTGAATCTGGGTCACCTCCAGGAAAGCACAAATTCAAGGAGGACGTCAAACTGATGGCCAGACAAAACTAAAACTGCATTTTCTCTCCCCAACTCTGTCTATGCTGCTTCTTTCTAATAGTCATAACTTTAGTTGCCCAGGTAGAGATAGAGATACATTCCTTCTGCTCTTCAAACATTATGGATGGGAAAAAAAATGTCATCCTGGAGCTTCTCCTAGGAATAATATTACAGCATATAAAACCCCTGTGTCCTTCTAGGAATGGAACATAAGTAGAACAGGCATTTCATTAGAGAAACGCTGCTGTCATTAGCAGAGAGCAAAAGCTGAAGTTAGCATAGGTATTCCAGTACTAAATGTCTGGATACCCTAATTCTAGGCTCAAATCTTGCACCACACCATTTTTGTATTAAACATAAAACCTGCAGGAGCTTGTGCTGCGGGATCATGGAACTTAAGATAACAGCAAGAGCATGAAAGCTGATGAAAAGGTGGGGGTTTTGCCATATACTGAATTGACATGAATTTCATCCACAATTAATCACAGCAAAGCTGAAGTCTCACAACTTCTAAGTGTAATATTTAGAACTTAGCCTAATTACTTCGCTTAAATTGCGGATTTCTTCCAACATCCCCTCTCACACAGAACCTGGTTTTCAGTATAAAACTAATAAACTCAACACTTTATGGCAGCTCTACGGGTATCACTACTCTTGTATTTGGCCTAGCACATTTTTAAAGGGGTATTTACAGGGTTTTCCCTCCAGCTAACAGGAACAAAGGGCATTCCCCACACACATGTATCGTCGTAAAACCAAAGGGTATGCTGATAAAAGCAAGGAGGAAAGCTGAGATGCAGTTATTCAAGGGGACTGCAGAAGGCCAATTTTTAATTAGGAACTTCATCTGGAACATAAACTACAAGCCCCTCATGCCCAAAGAGTTTTAGTGCATCATCTGTACCGGAATAAGGCAGCTACAGAGACCTCCCACCTCAGGGAAGCCTCAGCCAGGTATGTGGAGCATATATGTGGATGCTGCAACAGAAAAGATGCAGGAAAGCTGAGGCATCCCCGGGACACACCACTGGGGCCAAAATGAAATTGGTTTTTGAGAAGGGAGAGACCATGTTCCCTAAACATAATCCAGAATGTCCACAAGGGCAGGCTGAGGACCTGCAGAGCTCATCACACCCCACAGCGCAACACCCACTGTCTGTGCAGGAGCCAGCCCTGCGGGTCATTGTTGTGTTCAATTATTTTCTGCCTTAATGGGGCATCAGCTCCCTCACCTCATGGATTTCCACCTCCTTTTGTCTCTTTTGGGGCTGACCCTGCACCTCTTGCACAACCATTGCTCTTCCCAAAGTCCACCAGAGCCTCAAAGTGGCTCAACCACACTCCCCGCCAGGGTCCCTTATACCTTGTAGAGCCATACATTATAGTTATTACAATAATAACCAAAAGCCAGTCTAATTTTGGACAATCCTACAATTTTATGCCAACTTCCTCAGCACAAAAGCTCCTCTTTTTCGGAAGTGAGCAGGTCACTAAGAAAAATAATAGGCAGCATCCATTCTATATCTGTTATATTTAGCAACAGAGAATCCATCTGCATTATTCCTGGTCTCATTAAATACTTGGCTCCTTGTAAATATTATGTCTCTAATCCACACATTCTCCCTCTGCGCTGTGCTTCAGGGGTCTATTTAAGTAATAATTGGTATGCAACATTGCAAAGAAGTAGTGGCTGAGTGTTTGACAACATTACACAAGTTAATGGACATGGGAGCAACCACGGCGGTTCTGGTGTGAAAAATCAACTCGGAGGTTCCTACCAGCATCTCTGCAAAAAGCCAGGGTGCCTGGGTCGAAAGATGGGTGTGATTTGGTCAACCTTGATTTGGCCACTGTGGCAGTAAAGGTCCTTCCTCATCTCTCACTGTTCAGACTGCTGGTGGGGATAAGGGAGAGGAGCTAAAGGGGTGAGGCAGAGCCCCAAATTCAACAACTGAGCAGGCTGCTTTAACCATATAAACCCTTCTTCTGGCAGGAGGGATGGGCAGAAGCCCACAGGTAAGCAGGGCAGTTACTTTCAGCAGGCCCACTGGTTTTTATGGGCTTAAAGAACACATGAAATTGCCACCAGATAAGGTTGGAGGAGCAAGTCATTAATAATTAAAATCCACTACGGTTGTATTTGAGTAACTTGGGATTTGTTTGCATTTTACAGTCAAGTCTCAGAGCAGATGGGACTTTATGGACTCCTATCAAGATGCCTACCCTGATCCACCCAGAAGACCATGTATTTGGAAAACAAGGCTGAACTGTCCAAAATACCCACACAATGCAAATGCACACAGCTCCCATTGGCCGTGGAGTGGGGGGACCCTGGAAGGTGATGGCATCCCAGGGGCTGTCCTACCCTGGCACAACCACAGAGCAGGGACAAGTCACCAGCACCCCCCAGAGCAGGCTCTGCTCCTGGCTGGAATTTCATGATGGGCTTAAAACTTCATAAACATCCCTCAAGTAGTTGCCAATCCCACCACACAGCGGCACTGATGACCTCCATGAGGGGTTGATGGGTCCATCAAAGTCAGTGCTAACAATTCCAAGCCTTCCTCATATTTGCTGCAGGACTCCGATAGTCCACATCTTGTGTGACAGCGGTAGCATGTCCACCCCTAAGGAGTGTGAATGCCCCCTAGACAGCAGATATGTGAAAGACCCAAAACCATGAGTGACACTAATGGGAACAGAGCTGATGTGATGACGTGTACCATCCAGGGCATCCTCCGTGGTTGGGGGAAACACTCACCATGCTTCCCCTCCTCGTGTGGCACATGGAATTACAAACCTCGGACCACTCAAAGCTAACTCCATTCTGCCAGCACTGGCCTTCAGGACATGCAGGTGCAAACCTCTCCATCAGGCCACTCTGGTTCCACCACATGTTTTTCCCCTCCAACTACTGGAGCTGTATTTCTTTTTTATAATCCCATGGAAATTACAGATCATATAACCCAGACACTAATAAATCATTACAGAGCAGAAAACCACCACCAACTCTGCCAGCAGGACCACCAAGACTTCCATGCACGCCACTGTGTCCTACCACTCACCAGACCAACTAAACCAAACCCAACAGACCAAAGCAAACCCCAAAGACTGTGATCATCTCACCATCTCAACACAGCAAGTACAGGTAGAGAGTCAAATCTAGGCGAGATTGGAGCAAACTGGACTCAGGCTACTCTTGCCTTGAAGATAAACATGGCAAAATGAGATTTCTGCTTCTCAACAGTTCAGTACCTCTGTCCAAACAAAAAGTCTCATCTTTCTCTCTGTAATCTCACCATCATGTTCCTGAATGTGGCATCCACCAGCATTACCACCTCACAGAGGAGAAACACAAAGTAATTTACAAACTCCAGGTGTTTATTCCTGTGAAAACAATTCCTGGTTCCTAAGAAATCACCAGGGCTCACAGTGCAAGAAAGGGGTCTGCAGGCTCATAAAGCATCATCACCTGTTGTAGAACTAACTAACTAACAACTGATTCTTCTGTGCTCTGGCACCAAGAACTCCTGCTGACTTCACAGCAGGTGCTGTCTGGTCCTGGTGCTCTAGAACACCAGAGATCCTGGTCTCCTCACCACAATGGGGCTGAGCAGGAGGAGAAGGTGTGCAGGCACAGTGAGAAGGTTTGGCCCCCATGCCCTCACTGGGCAAAGGATGGTCAGGGCATTTCTCATCCTTTCACCTAGAACTTTTACTTATTTCCTCTAGCAAAGGGGAAGGAACAAAAAACAAAGCACAGGAACATGGAAGAAGGAATGAGAGTTGGCTCAGGCTTACCTGGGTGTGACTAACTCCGTTTAAGAGCTATATCTTCCACTGGTGGGGAAAACACCAGTTCCTGACTAAAATGTTTGTGTTATCCCAGCACAGAGTGAAACGAGCAGCAGCTTCCCAAAACCTCCCCTCCAAAGTTTCAGTGTTCCCTGAAAGAGGGGGCCCAACAACCCCCCTGCACTCCCTCCTGCACAGTCCTTATTCGCCTGTGAGCCCTGATCTTCCTGTCAGAGCCTCTAATCTAAATATCACATCACAGACTGGTTTGGGTTGGAAGGGACCTTAAAGCTCCTCCAGCTCCAACCCCTGCCATGGGCAGGGACACCTTCCACTAGAGCAGGTTGCTCCAAGCCCCTGTGTCCAACCTGGCCTTGAACACTGCCAGGGATGGGGCAGCCACAGCTTCTCTGGGCACCCTGTGCCAGCGCCTCAGCACCCTCACAGGGAAGAGCTTCTGCCTCATGTCTAATCTAAATCTCTTTAACTACTGGGGGTGAGGGGTCCCAGTACTCTGGAAAATCCCAAATTCCTACTGCAGGTGTAATCGCCCCGGTTTGAAGAGCTCCTCACCAGCAGCTCCACTCTCCACTTCTTTAACTTACTACAAAGAGCAGAAAGCAGTACTTGCTAGATGTGATGTGAGGAGTAAATATGACACCTATCAGATTTTACGAGACAGCATCATCCACCACATTTTAACAAAACACTTGCAGTTTGCCAGTGCTGTGTTTAGAGCAGCTTTTCCATTTCTTCTACTTAAACACAAAGACACTTTCAATCCCCACAGCTAGTAAACAGCCCCCAAACCTCCCAGAATTAACCTACCTTTTTCAAAAGCTTGGGGAAACCCAGATTTAAGGGGTTTCTTTTTCCTTAAAGTCCATATTCTCACTGGAGTCTGAAGTTAAGAAGTTTTATTTGAACTGCAGCCAGCCCGATGAATAAATCAGACTTCCTGGCCAAAGGTTTCAGTGCACAACTTCCAAGTCATGCCTAGGACCTCATACTTGGAGGCTGATGTTTTTCCTGATATAAGGAATATTATCATCAGACCCCAGCGAAGAGTCTGTACTGAAACGGCAGCATTAAAGACAACCTACAGCTTTTCCTATGGGGAAATTCCTTTGAACATTTTCCATCTAGGAAAAGCACAAGTGGAAAAGGGCAGGACTTTGCCCCACAAAAGCACGTGGGGGTAAGAGCTCCGCAGGGATCGTGCTCCTGAGCCGATCCTTAGGGATCCCACAAAGACTGGGATAGGAGGAAAACTACCTTAGATCCCGGGGAAAACAGCAACGACAAAACATCACCTGTGGTGTGGACGCTGTAAAGTCGACAATAAAACTCTGGACCATCTCAGTCTGCAATTCCAGGGGGAAAACGGGAAGCCTACTGCTCCTGCAGTCCACGCTTCAAAACACAAGAAGGCTTCACCACTCTAAACTATTTTCTCTTCAGTTTCAGAAATACTTGGTTAGGTCTTTTAAAGGGACAGAGCCTTTGGTTGTCCAGCGTTAAAGATTGGGACGGAGCAAGCAGCTGCCTGCAAACCCCAGATGTGGCGCGTTTACTAATGATGAAGGCGAACCTCGTCCTGTTCCCTGGTAATGACTTACAGGTGGGTTCCCAAACCCCTCCAAAAATAAAAGCTCCTTTCTATAAATACCTCCCTGCATTGCCAACACCAGCTTTCCCAGACAAGCCCTGATGGGAGCTGACAGCCCCCAAACAAGCACGTTTATTGGCGCTCCGGGCTGCCCCTGCGGCACAAAGTTTTGCGAGGTGAAGGAAACACCAATCTTTCTTTGAGATTTGATTCAGTTTTTTTTTCCTTGGCCAGCTCTGGAGCTGGAGCACAAATCAGCTTTGTGGTAATAACAGATTACAGAACATATCACCACAAACAATTCTTCTTATTATTTTTTTTGGGGGGGGGACACACACCAAGGGATGTGTAATTGAAATGTCGGTGATTCAACAGCCACCTCGGAATTCATAAACAGCTCGTAGTATTCCGAACACACTCTCTTATAATGAGACCGTCTTCAATTTTCCTTGGAAAAGAGACCTTTAAAGAATGCTAAAGCAGGTCGGCGCCCTTACGCACTGATGGAAACAGGAACAAAAGCATTTTGTCACCAGGCATCTCCTCCAGCATTATTTGCTTCGCTCTGCTTAAACAAACTGAAAAGTATGTGCCTTTTCCTTCCCTTGTTTTTTCATTCCTCCCTAAATATGTGCCATAGCTGCAATTTCATCCCCGGCGCTGAGCCACCATCTGTATGGAAACAAGGGTCCATTATCCCGAACCGTCACCGGCTCTCGTTTTTCCTGCTTCGCTAATGTTTTTTAAAACACAGGATTAAAATGTCATCCCATCCCTGGCGTTCTGGGGAGCCCTGCGTCCTCCTCTCCTCCGGTCACGGTATACTTAATCAAGTGTGAATGATTAAAGTACTTCAATTAGAGCTACGTACATTCATTGCTGGCAATTCAAAGGCAGCGGCAGAAGTCGAGCTGAAAGAAGAAATTACTTCTACTACTTTGAGATCTCCATCTCCCGCTTTCCTCCTCCCAACGCAGCCATGGGACCCGGGAAAGGACTAAGAGCTCAGCTCCGGGCAGGATTTACCTTGGGGCACGTCCTTGCTTGGACAAAAGGCTGTTTTTTCCCTTTCAGCAAGTCTAGCAAGTATTATATTTTTAATTGGAATATGATTTTTAGGGGGGGAAGAACCACAGAACATGCTGAAACCCCCACACCAGCTCAGCTCCCTTGATTTTGCTTTCTAGTGATACCAAGGGAAGGCTTAAAATAGCCAGATGGGGGGTGGG
>NW_009937676.1:51652-51908 GCF_000696875.1 Nestor notabilis
GGGGGGGGGGGGATATGGAATAATCAATAAAATCAATAAATATTAAAGAAATTCAGTGTTTTGAGCGCTGGAAGGGGGATAGTGCCCTGGCGACGGGGTAAACGCAGAGAGTTGGGAGGTGATGGATGGGTTGATGCAGCGCAAATAAAAGGGAATTTAAAATAATGTGTTTTAAAAAAGGGAAGAAAATTAAAAAATAAAAATAAAAATTTATGGAAAATTGGGGTTTTTGGAAAGAAAAAAATAAATATTAATA
>NW_009937677.1:0-11352 GCF_000696875.1 Nestor notabilis
TTGCCGGCTGGGCTTGAACCACGACACCTTTATTCTAATATCTCTGACTTCATCTTGATTTTGGTGCAGCCACTCAACAATTCAAAACCTCTTCCCAAATAGCTATCTTAAAAATGGAATTAACACATTTGCTATTAAGGTTTGTTTTTTTCCCACAATAGGCAGAAGGACAAAGGAACAAAGGAATGCTTCTGTACATCTCTCATGACATTGCAGCTTTTCCATGTTTAAATTATCTGCCTTCTGCTCTACTGTAGCAGCTCTTTATTTTGTTTCTTCAAATATGCATTTCTCTGTTGCATTAGAAAGAATAAATGGTTTGGCAATCAAAGGGCCAGATGCAGAAGTGGTTTTATGAAGCAGCTGAATTATTTGCTGCAGATATATCACCTGGAACATGACCTTTTTGACCCACATTCACTCATCTAATTTCTATTGAAAGCGTTCACTGTTCCCAAATATTTGCAAGATAATTGATGGTGAGGAAGTAAACCAACACTGCTCCCAGATTACAGTTCTACCCCTAATGTAACACAACAGTCTCAGAGTGATGAATTTATGCACATGGATTTAAAAAAAAAACAAAGCCAAAAAGAATTCTTTCCAAGCTTATCTATACAGAAACACTATCAGGAAGCCAAGGGTCCCAGAATATATGGATTTCTCCACTCACTTTCACCGGTCACTTATCATGTGCTACAACCTGCTCCTTCCTAGTTCTTATTTGTAGTGTCTTAGGTTTTCAGCATCCTTCCTGGGACAATAAACGAGTGAATAATTTAAGCATCAAGTACAAAAAGATGGATTTTCAGACCAATAGTTCTGTGACAAAACTGGACCCACGTCATTTAAAAAAAAAAAAGGTAGTTTATTAAAAAAAAAACCAAATCAACCCTCTCTAAAAGTCTTCTCACAAGTATAGTGAGCTCACCACATTTGTTAGACAAAAATATGTGAGCGTCTTTTTTTGTTTTAGGCAACTTGCTTTGATGAAGCCTTGCAGGGATATGAATATATTTAGACAGACCCCGTTAGAAATACACTTAGCATGCAATAGATGAAAAACCAGACAAACAAAACAAGCTGAAGCCCTTTGTCCACTCCATACAACCTATGGCAGAGAGCTATCAGGTTTTTTCACCTCTCCCACTCAGACTGAGATGCACCACATGCCTTTGCTACTGCAGAGAAGACAGCATTTAACATCCTGTAGAGCCCATACCAGAGCTGGCCTTGATTTAAGGACTGTATTTCCCTATCCTGCTAAAACTGTTGCTTTACCTTTGGTAGTTCCTGCTCTACCTCCCTAGTAATCTTGCTGGGCTAGATTCTTTACTGATGCAAACCAGTGGAGACATCAATTTCAACAGGGCTTTGCCGGTTTTGTCTACTGAAGACATATTTCTTCTGGCTACACATTGCTCAGTGGCTTCCCTTTTTTATATTGGCAAGTTACAAAATGCTGTTTGCAGTTGTGTATTTCTATCACAACATGCAGATAGAAAATTAGTCTTCTGAGGCTCACCCTTAGTCTCCCCCACCCCCTACTCAGTCCTTGAAAAAGCCATTTGAGCATGCAATATTAATCATCTGCTGTGCAATAATCTTGGAAAAATTTAATATATTCTGGCAAATCACAGAGCCTCCAGAGGAACCGCCTGTCTCTGAATGAACAGCTCTCATCCATTATCAGGTTGCAATAAATGCAGCTCCCCACTTGCTTGCCCCATCAGCATGCAAACAGCAGCGCAATTCAGTTGTGAGAAATGGGAGGAAATGATCTGTATTAATAAATGGAGAGACCGTAAGATTGCCTGGTTTCAGAAAGTAAGATCAAAACTACTGAACTCTCCTCATTGTGTCATTTGATACCTTCCCTTTGCTCTAAACGCAGCACTGGGAGTAATTAAGCTTCTGAAAGATGTTTCATAGTGAAGCCATATCACCCCAAACAATTAAGACAAACATTTTGTGCACATTGTCATCTGCCTTCATTAATGTTTAAAGGTCAAAGAAACATTTCATTAGGAAAAAAAAGCGGGGGGAGGAGGGAAACATGGGCAGACTGTAGTACACTGACTGGCTACGTCTGAGAAAAATGTATGCAAAGAATTAGTGTTCATGCAAATGAACATGCAGAATACCATCCATCTGGATGGCAAATACTGTATAAATTACTTATTGTACTCTGATAGTAACTGGAAAACTTGGTCAGAGGGTAAAGACATCATATGCTATGTAAGACAAAGAGGAGGTATGCTGCCCTAGTCTCAAACTACTCATGATCTGATCACACTAGTCAAAGAAAGATTCAATGGTAGTAATCAGATGAGGATTAACAAGCAATGAACCCAGCTAGACCCTACTGAGAGCGTGGTACAAGTGCAAACTACTGTTACTAAAATGAAAACGCTCATTAACTGAAGAAAAAAACCCAAAACCACAAGCAAAACCAACCAACAAACAAAAAACCAAAACAAATCACCAAAAGGAATACTTCAATTGCACAAAAATACATTTAAAATTCTGCCTACTTCTCTGCTCTTCCCTCCTATCACATTTCCTACCAGAAAGAAGAGTAAAAATGCAATGATGTGAGATCTGTTTTCACCAGATTTTATTTGTTTGGTGGCTAGTTATAGCGTGGATAAATCAGCCAGTAGTTGAATCAAGTTTTAAAACAGTTTTTTATGTGCTTTTATAAGAACACTTTAAAAAATGTAATTAGACTTCAGCAATAATACCCTCTTAATTATAGCTACAGACCCCCTCAGACAGATAGGAAAGCACGTTCGTCTTTCATGTTCCTGAAAGTGCACTAAGTGATGTAAAAGTAATGAATTTATGGAACTCATACAAAAAACTGTCAGATGAACTCCTACTTAGTTTTATTCAGTCAACTTTGTTTCTCTGTATGAATCTGGGAGAAATTAACCCTTGGGGGAAGCAAATTGATTTCCAGACATTCAGCCTAGGTGTTTGAGCAGATGTAGTAACCACCTGGTGTTAGTGGGCCAAGGGGAGAGGGTAAATGTACAGTTGGCAATGTGCATTTGCAGCCCAGGCCAGGCTGGGCATGGTTCTGAGCAACCCAGTCTAATTGAAGATGTCCCTGCTCATTGAAGGGAGGTCGGACTTCCTGACCTTTGAAGATCCCTTCCAACCTGTGATTCTATGATTCTGTGATGTGACTGGGCAAGACCGGGGGGGCAGGATGCTGAACAAGCCACACATAAAGAAAATTGGTTTTTTAGGGTCCTAAGTCCTTTCGAGTCAGGAAATGGAAACCAACAGACCAAGGGCTTTGAATCAGGCCATCGACTCTTTCCATGACTTGAAAATGATGTGTTTCAAAGTGGATGTGAAAATGTTTTGTGCACTACTGTGCGGTAGTTTCAGAGTAGCTAAAATGGTTTCACCTGCAGTTATTTGCAAAGGACCTGCTTGATGCAAAGCCTGACCAGTCCAGATGTACCATTTTAAGAATCACCTCTCACAAGTATGCTTCTAGCATCTCAACCTGCGTCTCCAAATTGGAGTAAAGAGACTTGGAACAAGTCATATCTATCAGGACTGATCTCCATTTTAGAAAACACTGTAAATGCTATACTGCATGTATCTGGCAATGAGAGCAGGCAGACATTTTTTTGCAGAACACTTTTTCCCAGCAGAGAAGAAAAATCAAAACATTTCATGGGAGGATGTCAATTTCAGCTTATTTTTTTGACAGGAAAATGTTTAAATGAACCATTTCTATTTTCTTGTTTTGTTTTGATAAGACATGAATGTTTCATTTCAATAATGTGCATGTGTTTTGTTTCTACTTTTCCAGTTCTGTTCATTTCAGCTTGCATGGCATAATAAAATATGCATGATAATATTGAATTTACACACCTCCTTTATTACATGTATCCAGCATATAATTTTAATAATAAATTATGTGTTCACCTATTATCAAAATGAAACATTTTTATCTTACTGAATGAGATATTTTTGTTCTACTTGAGGGAACAGAGAAGAACCCACCTAGACAATTTCTGAAAGTTTAGAATTCATTTTCCCAGCATTTTTGCTCTGTGACATTTCTTTTGCTGACAATATATGAAAACTACTGATTCTGATGATGGAAAGTGGACCATCTTTCTCAGGCCAGTTTGAACGACCTCTTTGCTCTTGTTTGAACCCAATAGGATGTACCAGTGCTTGTGTTTTTCCCATCATTTTTCCTATAATGGGTTAATTCCTGGGAGTCCCTTGTCAGAGGACATGCATTCATTCTCCTCCTCAGTGGGTAAATATGATCTCTGAAATGCCAGCTGAAATTCTGGGTACATAAGCACAGCTACAGAAAGGGGTTGCATGGGGATCCATCCCATTTGATGCTGTTCCTGTTGTGCCCCTGCATATCAGAGCTGTCTTCACTGAGGCACCTCTTAGGTGGATTTGTAATTTGGGAAATCTTCCAGATTTGGGGTATTAGTTATTCAAAATTAAGCCAAATGCGTTCAGCACGTGACTGTTCAATACAAGATATGATGAAAAAGAATTTATCACCTCTCTACTAAAATGAAATCAGAAAATTATTTAAGATGGTAACATGAAATTCCACAGCTATATCAACAGAAATACACACAGAAGAGGGAAGAAGTGTACAGCTCTTGATGTATAATTTGTATAAATTATCTTAATTTTGCTAACTTAAAATTAAGGGAAAGTAGTGGCCTGTGTTTAGGAAAAGATGCTTGGTTCTACTCTTTGAAGTCTTCTTCACTAACTACTGTCACCTTTCTCAGTAATATCCTGACCTTTTCTTTATGACTGCATTTTGATTCTGCATAATATTGTCCTATAAAATCACATTTCCTAATCAATAAGAACCACTAAAATAATTTCAAAGCACCATTTTAATCCTGCCCTAAGTTGATTTTGCCCAGCATCCGCCTAAACATACCACATAGAATGTGATTTCGTTCCAAAAAATTGCTCTGTCAAAATGCCGTTCTGGAGTGGTATGTTTATTGTATCTTACTAATCCTGCATCAAAAGTGTTCCTTTACAAGTAAAAGGGTTCCTTTTCCTTAGCTGTTTGCCTTGCTAGCAGTCTGTTCCCAGTGAATCATTTGTTTGTTCCTTTTCACACATCATTGTGAGTAATGAATTTCTAACACGTCTCACAGACTGCTTCTAATTGCATTGTGAATGCAATCCTAGGATGCTGGTTCCCTCCACCTAAGGTCAGGGATACCCCCTGGTTTCCTTAACAATCACATTTTCTAGCTTCCTTGCACTTACTTTCAGAGCTAGCAAGGAAGGCTATTGCCATCCACGTCTCTCTAGGGATGGGAGCTTCTGGTCCTGTGGTTTCGGTATGGCCTTTGGTTCCTGAGGCACATTAACGCCATCCTCAGTAAATCTTCACTGAGGTATCAGCCAGCAGTTTATCATTTCTGCTGGTGATGTGTGATAGCTGGTGTCTTGGTTTGTGTTAAGGGCAGGACCAGGAGCCTCCAACAGTCAAACACAGAAGTAGTTTATCGATTTTGCAGTGTCCTTGGTAGATAATCCATATACAAAATCCAGTGCATTCTCCCACTGCTTTGTTGATGCTCTGGAGCTAATGGGAGCTGCAAAAGGCCTCTGATTTTAACTGATTATGCACCAAGGACAGATATACCGAGCAAGAAGCTGCCTCAGGTTGTCAGGAGAGACTAACTATTCTGAGCACCTTAGTTTTTGGATATCAGAATTGATGCCATCCTTGAAGGCTGTGGGAATGAGAAAGAACAGAGCATGCACTTCCGAACATTAGAACACTTCAAGGCATTTTGTGTTGTGTCTCCACAACCACTTCTCACTTTTACTACTCACTTCAGCTACATTTTTGACAAAGTCATTTTTCAGAGTAGCACTGCATTAAAAGAGCAGAAGAAAAATATGAACATCCAAAATGTTCAAAAATTTTTTATAATGTCTAATAATAAACCAAGGATTAGTTTTCTTGTCATTCAGCTAAATATTTTGAATTGCAAAAGGTTCTAGCTGAGTTTCTTTTCATGTAGCTTTAGAAGCACAACTCAGACACTTCTTTAGGATGCATAGGTGAGCAACTGACATTTTCTAACCTGATTGCAATTATTTTGGAACACATTTTATACTGCAGTTATTTATAGAATGGGTCAAAACCAGAGAAACTCTAGATAATCCTTCACTCCTCTAAATTCTCCAATGTGCAAATATTATTTCTTGTGGTTTTTTTATTTTTTTTTTTTTTTTTTTTGGCGGGGGGGGTTGTTTGGTTACTCTGTTACTGTATTAAGCAACTTGGAAGAATGACTGAATGCAAAAAAAGCTTTTAAAGGGAATATATTCTTTCCACATATACAGAAAACCCTGCGCAGGGAGAGGTGCACAGTTCAGTATGTAACCATGATCTCATTCAAGAGGATTGGGAGTTAAAAACCCCTTACTTACTCTCCTGTGTGATATAATAACTAGCAGCATGGACAATCCACATTTGTTTATGTGGAAAGTAAAACAAGTTATCTTTTTTAGCTTTGCTGGTGCAAACGCCTTTTCCTGACATGCCCTATCACAGAAGAGGTCCTTAGCTGACCTGACATTGTGTTGTGATTCTTGACCCTTCTTGCCAGCACCTGCTGCTTCAGCTTTCTCTCTGTATTCAACAGAACTCCCATTCATCAGTTACCTCCACAACTTTCTGGATGGGTTATTGCTGCCAGTCTTCGACAGAGGGGGGAAAAACACCCCCAACCTACACTCTCCAGACCAGGAATTCTGCACCATCCTGGGACAATATTCCATGACTCATCACGGCATAGCCTCAGAAACAGCACAGTGCAAAGTCCAGCCATCAACAAAACCATTTACACAGCAAGTTTGTGCTGTTGCCTACTGTCTTCTCAACCACTTGTAAGAAATCATCTGTGCTACCCTTGAGATGGGGCCTGCATCCTTCTGCATGAAACCTCCTTTAAAGGTATTTTTTCTTCTTAGAAAGTCTGCAGAAGTTGGATATAATTGTGTCCCTTTTTTGGCCAGTTTTTTGATCTGTTTGGTCCTTTGGAGTGCTTCCTAAGCACTTGGTTCATAATCTTTCAGTGTCATGCTGAGAATATGGTGAATTCTTCACCTATTGATGCTTTTCTGTCCTGATCATATATCTTTTCAAAAAGTCTACTTTTGTACAGCCAGAAAATGTGAGCTTTGGGCAGCATTGTTTAGCCTGATCTATGTAGGATAAAGGTTGGCCTAGAATAATCTGAGTATCACCTTCTTCATAGGAAAATTTATTCTCCCAAGAATCGAAGTGCTCTGCAAATAAGCTAATTTCAAACATGTTTTCCAACAGAAAAAAACACCCTTCCATAATGCTGAGTTCTATCTTTTAATGTTTTCAAAGCCAAATGTCAGGTTTTCATTCTCAAAAACATTTCATGTTACTTTCTATGACGCCTTTTTTTTTTTTTTAATAAAATTAGTGAATCAAACCAAATTTCCACCATTTTATTATTTTATTTATTTTTTCATCCATTTTCTTGAGTTCAGACAAGCCTTTTCAGCACTTTTTCTCATGGAGAATTTTCAAACAGTAAACTTACTTAAATCTTTACTGGATAAAGCTGAATGTCAAAAATCTCAAAATCCTGTGCTCCTCACAGCTTTAATACAGGACATTGCATTAGATAATTATTTGGTCTCTCTTGGCTTTAGAAGATATTAATGTATTAATTATAGATCAGACTCAGCATTTCTCCCGTAGACATTAGCTTCAACTTAATTTACCTTCCTTTTATACTTTTTAGTTAGGTCATCCCTCTAAAACGGACTAAAGCTCTATCTACTTACTTTCTTCTTCCTTCTACTGCCAGTAACTTTCCTCTTAATTATTTGTGTGACAGCACTCCATACACTTTGAGTGCTAGCTGCTTGTCAGGAGAAATCAGTGTCCAACCCATGTTTTTCTTGCTGGACTTTTATTTCAGATTGATTTCAGACTAACCATTCTTTGTATTGCTACCTGTGCCTTGTAAAATTATCAAAATCATCCTGCCTGATAGTTGTTTGTTGCTTTTACAGCACATCTAGAAGGTCAGGGAAGGTAGGATGGAGAGTCTTACAAAGCAGCCATCATAAAAGTAACATACAAGTCATTCTCTGTTCAGTGAAAGAGAAAGTCCTCGCTCCTGCAGCGCCTAATCGTAGGACTGAGCTCATGTTGTGGCCCTCAGCAGAGGGCACTTAGGGGGTTGCTCTGTCTGCATGAAAAAAAGACTTTTTCATATCTTTCTTGCATTTCTGCCATGCTTGCTTGAAAACTGCTCTCATGTTCAAATGTTACTACTGCAAGGCTAGAGATGGTAACATTAAAAGGACAGGAGGATAAAGATAAAGAGGATAAAGTTCATAAAAATTAAGCAGGTCATCATGAAAAGGCTTTTCTTGCTTGAAAGGCATTGAAGCTTCAGTGCTCTGGACTTCATTCCCACTGGGCAAATTGCTTAGATGTCTGCATTGCCCAGTGTAGGATCATGAAGAAGCCCTGGCCAGTGCCAGTCTGGTAGTGCTGCTTGACGGGTCCCTGTTTGGGTGCCATACCAACACAGCTATCCTGCTGCTCGCACCTGCTCTAATTACCTTTGGCTGATGCCCAACTTTGCTGTGTAGGCACAGGGACTTATATGCCACTAGTGTGAATATCCCTAATGTGACTCTGGTAGGGATTTTCTTAGTCTCTCTAAGCTCTTCCCCATGTGTCAAAGGGTGTTCATATTTTCTTTGTCTCTGCCCTTTGTTCTGTGAACACTTTAAGTCATGAACAGCCTCCATTTGCATTAGAAGAACTAGGTCTCAGTCTTGTAGCAAAGTCACCTGCAGAGAGCTATGTCACAATTATTGTTACGTGCTACTGCTGATAGCTCCTTACTATTTTAGTGTTCTCAATAAGCTGTGGGCAAGAATAATGTCCATTCAAAACCTGAAAACATTTCATTGTACTGGTTGGCTGCATGCAGGTCTGCAGCTCTCATCTGTCAGATACCGCAAACTTGTCATACCATAACAAAGTATGGTCACCAGTATTTTAAAATGACTGTGAAAGCCAGCTGCATTACATATAGGAAGTTATAATATTATTTAGCAACATGGTGATTTTATAGTACCGGCGAGAACAGCAGTGTGCTTAAATGTTTCTGGATGCACTGGTTGAATTTCAGATCATTTAACTATCAGTATTATCTTTACATATCTTTAAGTAATCTGTTAGAACAAAATTACTCCATGTCTTCCCACTTAGATTATTTTACTTCCTCTAGTAATATATCATTCCCAATTCATTTCGATTCTCTGGAGTCTGCAGCTGGGAGTTCTAATTAGGTATGCCTACAGGTCTGGAAAGTAAGTCTTCCATCTTATTTTCATGTTTGGATTCGATTTACTATATTGAAACAATTGCTTTGCCCTGGAATCTATCAATGTTTTCTCTTCCAGGGTAAGAATTGAACTTGGATCAGTCACAAAAACTAAATTACTGTGAGCATCTTGCATGAAACCTATAGTTCGCTTGGCGATTGTCATGTTTGTCAAATGCACGTGAACTCACATAGAGTAATGCCATCACATATATTGTATGGGCCTATTTTTAAACACAGTTTTGTTCAGTATGTGAAGTATTTTACACAGGAATTTAAAAGCTCCCGGCAGGACATAGTCTGTAATTTCAAGGCCACCTGGAATTTTTTTTTGTTTCTCTTTTTTTGCCACAATACACACATACATTGAGATATCATTATGCCTGTGTTCATATGCATATCTAGTCCTATTAAGAGTTTTACTTCCAACTTCTAGAAAAACAGTACAGAGCTGTTTGCAGACATTGTAGGTAGCTTTCCTTTTGCTTTTCCCTGCCCTGTCTTGATCATGGCTGGACAGGTGAAAGCAGAGGTGAGCCTGAGGCAGTTCAGCATTAACAGCTCAAAAGACCATCACCAGCATCGCCAGTGATGAGGAGCACAGCAGGCTGAAGCTATGCCTCTATTTCCATGTACTCCAAAATAGCTTTCAATGCAGCAGGCAGATTTGTTTTTTGCTGTGGTCAGTGTCAGGGAGAGCTGTTTATTAGGGATGTGTCCAAATGAAGGATGCCTCCTGCCAGGCCTCTGACAGAGGGAAAAAAGCCTCATTTCCTGGCTAACCAGAAAAGACAGACGGCTCTTCTGAATACATTTGCTGTTAAAACAACTTGTTACTTGGGTATGAGCTCATTTGCTCATGAACTGCTATTTAGTTTTGTAACCATGCAGTGACTAGGGAACTGACCCAGGAATGGGTCTCCCTTGACGGTGATAGAATATGAAAACAAATAGTAATAATAGCCACTAATGCTTTGAATTGCCCGCTTAGTGTCTGAATGCCCCAGAGCCATATTCTCGGTCCAATAGAGATAATGCTTACCTGTCTATGGAAAGTTATGGAAATCAATGAAATTAGAGCACAGTAAGCATGCTGTCTTTGAGTATTCAATTTCCACTGCAGCTTGCTTGGTCAGGATGTGTGTGAAAGCCTGGGGTAAGTTAGGGAAATTACCTCCAAATGTACTTATTCTCCATCCTTTTCTGAGTCCTGACACTGCCAGGTGTTGTCACATGTTGGAAAGCAAATGGGGTCAGTTAATATGTCTTTCTGTCCTTCCTTGCTATGAAAAAAGGATGCAGCAATCAAAAATGCAAATACACATAATCAGTGTTGTGGGTGCCCGTGGAGTCATTAGGAACAATAAAATCCCAGCAGCTTTAAGTGGTCACATGCAAAGCATCTACAAGACCCTCTTCCTGGAGCACCTTCCCACGGAAATCATTCCTCTCTTCCTATTCCCCCACACAAATGTCATCTGCAGCCTGGCCATTGAAAACCAGTCAGGTGCAAAGCAACCAGTGCGGACGCCTCAAGTTGGGCATAAAAGTGGGAAGTATCACTTTTTAGACCCCTTCAACTGATACAAAATCAGTGTGTGAGTTGAGAACTTGGCTGCTGAACTCTGGTGTGAGAAGCTGTTCTAAGCACCTGCTTTTCCTTAAGCAGTATATCTTGACAAATTACATAATCAAGAACATAGTGATCCAGAATTAATCTCAGAGGGATTAAGTCATATTCCAGTATACCCAGCACAGAACTGCAAAAAAACCCACCAAAGTCTTTTTAGCACAAAGGCCATGGCAAGATATCAAAGTACTCTACACTTGGCAATCTCAACAATCCACAGGGAGAATCCGGACAGTGACTGTGTTCATGCTTGAATCCTGTCATATGTGATCTTGAGGCCAGATTTTGGGCATT